>NW_027097982.1:0-40000 GCF_019320115.1 Miscanthus floridulus | reverse complement strand
ATCCATCTCTAAAACATAATATATTGAACATGCATCATTGTATCATGCGGGCACAACAGTGAATTTCTTCTTGACGTATGACCCTTGGTTATGATCTTGTTGTAACCATAGAGTGTCTTCATCATTTAACATGATGTTTGGATCTTTCTTCACTATGAAGGATGGAATTCAGATATTTCTTTCATAATCTTCTAACATGTCTGACTTGTCTTCAATTCCCACTATATTTATTTTCCCAAAAAGAACTATGTGGCGCTTTGGCTCATTGATCATTGAGTTGATGTCTTCGTTTTTTCCTCTCTTTGATTTTATAGACATGTCTTTCACATAGAACACCTGACTCACATCGGCAGCAAGGACGAATGGTTCGTCTTTGTACCCAATATTATTGAGGTCCACTGTTGTCATTTCATACTCTTTATCGACTGTTACCCCTCTTCCGGTCAGATTCACCCATTGGCACCGGAATAAAGGGACTTTAAAATTAGGTGCGTAGTCTAGTTCCCATATCTCTTCTATACGGCCATAATATGTTTGTATATTCTCATTTGGATCTGTGCCATCTATACGAACACTACTATTTTGATTGATGCTCCTTTTATCTTAGACAACAGTGTAAAATGTATTCCCATTTATCTCGTACCCTTGGTATGTGAGGATATGCCACGATGGTTGCCTAGCCAACAAATACAGTTGCTCATCAATATTGTCATCGCCTCGACATTTTTTTCGCAACCAACCACTGAAACTTTCTATGTGCTGACACCTAATCCAAGCTTTAGTCTTTTCTAAAAACTTGGATCGTAAGAACTCCTTATGTATCTCGATATACAGATGCACCAATGACGAGTTCTGAAGAACTATGTAGTGTGCTTTATTGAAATAATCATCTTCCATGCCGATATATGTTTTCTTCCCTAAAGTTCCTTTACCACTGAGTCTCCCCTCGCATCGCGATTTGAGAACGCCAATCGGGGCAAGGTCAGGAATAAAGTCAACACAGAACTCAATGACCTCCTCTGTTCCATAGCCCTAGGTGATGCTTTCTTCAGGCTTAGAATGGACTTTCACATATTTCTTCAAGACTTCCATAAACCTTTCAAAGGGGAATATGTTATGTAAGAACACAGGTCTAAGAATACTAATCTTCTTCACCAAATGAACTAGGAGGTGTGTCATGATATTAAAGAATGATGGAGGGAACACCAACTCAAAGCTGACAAGACATTGAACCACATCATTCTATAGAGTAGCTAGTTCCACTGGATTGATTGCCTTCTGAGAAATTGCATTGAAGAATACACATAGCTTCACGGTGGCTAGACGTGCATGTGGAGGTAGAATTCCTCTTAAAGCAACCGGAAGCAATTGCGTCATAAGTACGTGGCAGTCGTGGGACTTTAAGTTTAGGAATTTCTTCTCTGGCATATTTATTATACCCTTTATATTGGAGGAGAATCCCGATAGGACCTTGATGCTGCTTAGACATTCGAACATGCTGTCCCTCTCTTCTTTGCCAAGCGTGTAGCTAGTAGGACTTAAGTAATGACGTCCATCACCTATCTTCTCTAGATGAAGGTTGTCTCATTCTTTCATACCCTGCAAGTCCTGGCGTGCTTCAAGTGAATCCTTTGGCTTCCTGTACACACTCATGAATCCTAACAGGTTCACACAAAGATTCTTTGTCAGGTGCATCACGTCGATTGCGTTGCGGACCTCTAGGACTTGCCAATAGGGTAGCTCCCAAAAGATGAACTTCTTCTTCCACATGGGTGTGTGTCCCTTAGCATCTTTGGGAATAGATTCACTGCCTTGTCTCTTTCCAAATACTACTTTCACATCTTTGACCATTGCGAGTACATCTTCCCCGGTTTGGTTATGAGGCTTCTTCTAGTGGTCTGGCTTACCTTTAAAATGCTTCCCTTTCTTTCTTACTTGGTGATTCAAAGAAAGGAATCGACGATGGCCAAGGTACATGACCTTTCGACATCTTTTCAAATATATACGGTCAAGGTCATCAAAACAATGTGTGCATGCATTATATCCTTTGTTTGTCTGACCTGAAAGATTACTTAAAGCAGGCCAATCATTGATTGTTATGAACAACATTGCTCATAGGTCAAAGTGTTCTTGTTTGTACTTATCCTAGACACGTATATATGGTTTGTTCCATAAAACTAGAAGTTCTTCAACTAATGGCTTCAGATAGATATCAATGTCGTTGCCAGGTTGCCTCAGACCTTGGATGAGGATCGGCATCATAATAAACTTCCGCTTCATGCATAATCATAGAGGAAGGTTGTAGATACATAGAGTAACTGGCCACGTGCTATGACTAGTGCTCTGCTCCCCAAAAGGATTCATACCATCTGTACTTAAGGCGAACCTTAAGTTTCTAGCCTTATTTGTAAACTCTGGAAATTCCCTATCTATCGCTCTCCACTGAGACCCATCAGCTGGGTGTCTCAGCATATTGTCTACCTTACGATCTTCTTTATGCCACCGCAATAACTTTGCATGATCTTTATTTCTGAACAAACATTTTAAGCGTGGTATTATAGGAGCATACCACATAACCTTGGTAGAGATTTTCTTTCTAGGACGTTTTTCACCCTCGACGTCACCAGGATCACCGCGCCTGATCTTATACCGTGATGCTTTACCATGGTATAGGATGCAGTCATTAGGACATGCATGTATCTTCTGGATTTTTAATCCCAAAGGGCAGACAACCTTTTTTGTTTCGTACATAGTGGTGGGCAATTCATTTGGCTTCGGAAGCATCTTTTTTATGAGGTTTAATAAATTCCTAAATGCTTTGTCGGATACACCATTCTTTGCCTTCCACTGTAGCAATTCCAGTGTTGTACCTAGCTTTTTTTTGTCCCTCTTCGGCCGCCAGGTATAGCAACTTTCTATGATCCTCAAGCATGCGCTCGAACTTAACTTTCTCTTTTTCACTTTCGCATTCTTGTTGTGCATCACGAATGGCATCGCCAAGAGCATCACCGAGGTCAACTTCTGTCGCTACTCTTCTTCATCTCCCCCCATTGTAGTATCATCAAAGGCACCATACTGAGCAATAATGTCATCAATGTCTAAATCTTCTCCTTCACCTTCTTCCATCATGACCCCGCTTTCTCCATGCTTAGTCCAACATATATAGTTTAACATGAAATCTGACTTAAGCAAATGTGAATAAAGACTCATTGAGCTTGAATATTCCTTTAAATTCTTACATGGGGCACACGGACAGCACATGAAACCATCCCGCTTATTTGCCTCGGCCACACCTAAGAAATAGTGCACGCCCTCAATAAAGTCTTGGGAGCGGCGATCGGCATTGTACATCCAATAGCGTGACATAATCTGCATTACACGACAAATTATAAAAACCTTGAACATAATTAAGTATTTTATTACATAACATAGATGACACACACACGGTTGATTAATTAACTAAGCCTGGCTACAACATAAGCAATCCCAACTATCACTAAACAAACTAAAACTATAATGCACTTCAGTAACATAATTATTTCGTGACCGTACGCAACTAAAACAGACAAATCATTCGTCTGTTGAATATCAATAAGCTTCTCCTGCTGGCTCACTGCCTCATCATCAGCAGTCGCTACCTCAAGCGCACTCGAATTCTACACGTATGTAGCATAATCTTCCTCCCAGTACCAACCATCGCATCCATTGTCCTCCCACTGAAATTAAAGCCAAAAAATATTTAGTCAAAAATATATTCAAGAAAAGCAGGTCAATTAGCCATAATAATCAAATGCGTAAGAAACTCACATCGCGATCCGGACACTTGTAGAAAACACGACCCGTGTTGGGTCCCTGTCTCTTGACTCAGTACTCCATCACAATCTTCTGCTTACACTTGCCGCAGATAATGAGAGGGAGTTCTAGCCTCTGTCGTTTCGCAACCGAACGAGAGGCCGAGGATCCGGTACCAGTTGTCATCTACTTTCTATACTTATTTTTGCAAACTAGTATAAATTTCACATTTTCTAAAATAATATATTTAAACAAAACTAAAATTATTTATTTATCTAACTAAACCATAAAATATGTACTATGTATAATAGTAAAATACCAAACTATCAAGTGATTTTACTATTGTAAATCATCATGTGATTTTGAGCTAAAAATGACATAGAAATCATAATCAAATCCACCATATCAAGTTACTTTCTATACTTATTTTTGTAAACTATTGTAAATTTCTCATTTCTAAAGTAATATATTAAAAAAATAAAAATATTTATTTATCTAACTAAACCATGAAATGTACTACATATACTAGCAATACTAAACTATCAAGTGATTTTGATGAACTAATTTAACTTGTGTTTATCCAAACATATATGCAAATCATCATGTGATTTTGAGCTAAAAATGACATAAAATTATAATAAAGTCCAACATATAAAGTTACACATGCATCTACATCGCAAAATGAGATAAGCTACTGATAAAGCATAAGAGGATTAAGTTTGTTACCTCCAAAATCGAAGAGCAACACCAATAAAGAGGGAGAGAGCAAGAACAACAGTAAGCTAAAAAACAGAGGCAGTGAGTTTGAATGGAATGGCTCGGGCTCGGGGAGAAAGAAATGAGCTGGTCTATAGGCCGGGATAATTAGTCCCGGTTAGGGGGCCAAACCGGGACTAAAGATTAATCTTTATTTCCGGGGCATCACCCAAACCGGAACTAAAAGCTTTAGTCCCGGTACCAGCCGGGACTAAAAATCCCTGCCCCGCGGACGACCGTTGGACAGGAACCTTTAGTCCCGGTTGGTATTACCAACCGGGACTAAAGAAACCTTTATCCCGAGAAAAAAAAAATGCCGATGCTAATACTAAATTAGAACATCGTTCTAAGATCTGTTCTCTAGCAGTGTAATAAACCACCGCTACTGAGCAAGCTCATACAATACAATAGATCTCGTCGACAAAACAACCACCGAAAGACATGTCCACTGTTGTCGTCTCGATCATCACAAGTGCGCATGCTACATCATGCATTATCAAGCTCATACAGCAAATCTCGTCGATAAATCGACCACCTAAAGACACGTCCATTGTTTTCTGGATCATCACGTGCGCATGCTATAGCATGCACTATCAAATATCTCTTAATATGTATTACATGATTAATCAACATATTTCAACATATTTATGCACATCCCAAATGTATTAGTATTTTTATATGTAGTTGGGACGTGCACTCTTTTTTTAACGGATCATGCTGCTCAAGGACGCCCGCAACCACAGAACCACCTCAATCCTTGGTTAGGTTGCAGAGGAACCTCCGCAGCTTCTTCACCTCGAAGCACGACCTCCCGCTCCGGCTCTTCGGGACCAGCGCGCTCCTCGCCCGCGTGCCGCGGCGATCGTCCCCGTTCGCGCGGCGACGAAGCACGGCCTCAGCGGCCACTCGCCTCTTGGCGCGCGCTGCGTCCAGCCTCGCCACGGCGGCCGCTCTTCGCGCCTTCACCGCGCGCCGTGCCGCCTCGGCCTCCTCGACGCGCGCCTCGGCCTTCCGCTCCTCGGCCTCCACGAGCCTGCGCAGCTCCTCGAGCTTCCGCGCCGGCAGCGCCACGACGTCGTAGTGGGGGTCCTCCTCGTCGCCGTCGCCATCGATGTCGCCACGCGCGCGCGCGGTCAGCTCGGAGGCCGCGGCCTCGGACCACGCCAGCGCGTGGGCCTCCGCCGCGACGGCGCGCTCGGCCAGCTGAAGCGCGCGCGCGGCCTGGCGCCGCACGAGCACCCGCTGCTCCAGCGCGTCCTTGGCGCCCCTCGACGCCGCGACCTCCGCGCGCAGCCGCCGGAGCTCGGCACGCGCTCCGTCGACGCGCCGGCGGAGGTCCTCCGCGGCGGCCTTCTTCCTCACCGCCGCCTCCTGCCTCGTGGCGATCGCGCCGTTCGTGGACTCGATCTGCGACTTGAGCAGCGGTATCTCGGCTGCCGTCGCGGCGAGGCGGTTCTTGGCCGCGGCCAGGTTGGCGCGGAGCCGCTCCAGCTCCTCGCCGAGCGGCATGGACGCCAGCCAAGTCTGCACCGCCGCCTCGCGGGCGCGCTTCACCTCCTCTCTGGTCCCCGACAGGTCCTTGAGGACACTGGCGGTTGTGCTCGGGGGGAGCTCGGCCGATCCATTGTTGTTGTTGCCTTCCATTGCCAGACGATGAGTTCGACGTGATTTAGCTGGACTGGTGCATATGCCGTTGTTATATGCAAGGTGGCATCTACGCTTCTTCTTGGTGTATCCTATGGGATTTGTTGTTTCTATCGCTGCCCCGCTGGCTGTAATTGTAAATGTGTATATTTCGAGTTCAAATAATAAGCGCGGTAGCGCACGGTGCTCCCAGAGTCAGACTCGTGGGCAACTGGACATTACGGTGTACAAGAGTCAAGAGCATAATGACAATTAGAATGAGAGGGAGTATCGAAGCAGGTGAATAATTCGTTTTTGTCTCAGATAATTTGAGGCAAACTGCTCGGTGTCTAGTACTACTACAGTAAACTTTTTATCAGTCGGTTAGGTCGCGGGTGCTGAAGCCTGGGGCTCCAGTGCAGTCGTACTTACCCTTCTTGTTTCCAATTAGGAAATATATAATTTAATATTTGGTGTTCGTGCCAATAATAAGATTTTGAAAATCACCGAGAGCATTTCTAAATCTCACTCTCTAAATCATCATTTGAAAAGTCACTTGCATAAAAATCGTTTTCTATATCTTTTCACTCTCCAACAGTCTTTCTATATCTCATGCGCACTCTAGAGAGTTATTCTTGTCTTCTATTTTTGACTAGCGAAAAATCCAGAACAGAAGATAACTATATTTGAATAACCATTTAGAGAAGCTGTTGAAGAGTAGTTTTTCACCAAATTCTCTATTACTGGCGTTTAGGAAGAATTTAGAGAGTCTCTTGAATCGAGTTGCTCTTAGTTGGCTTTGGTCTAACCTGAAATCAAATAAATTTAAAAACCCATAATAAATGTTAGTACAATAAATGGTTAAACCCATATGATAAATTGGCAGCCGACTTAACCTAGATATATGTTTATTGTGTGCACGTATCGTGGCTTTTAAAAAGATGTAAGATGAGCCACATGCCCGCATGGCGGCCAAAACATGACATGTTCGGTGGGACACCGATGAAAATGTTTTGTAGTTCTAAACTCAAAGTGAGAATGGTGAAAATGAGGGACGAGTGGATGACGGACCGAGACACAGAACATTGAGTAAGGGTGGATGGGAGAATGTGAAAGATGAGGTAGAGTGAAGACAGAAAGAAATTTTCGCTCAAGAACGAAGGGGACCACTACGTGGGTTCCTCCTAGTTTCAGTTTCTGGTGTTGGTTGCTCTGATGCATTCTTAATAATTTTTCCATTTGAGTAGTCCAGTTGCTGATGACCGATTGTTTATCCAGATCAGACTTTGACTTTCGTATCAACACACTTGATAAACTTTTAATTTGCAGCAAACCCGGCCCCTAATTAACAATAAGCTGTGTACATTGATCTGCATTGCTTACCTTCTCCCGCTTTTTGTTTTATTTTTCAATAATCCGCATGTCTTGGTCGTCATTGTGACTGATGTGCATTCTCGCCCAGTTGTAGTTCTCACTAATTAAACGATGGATGTTCATGCTGTTAGTATTGATCTCCCACCAGTTAGACCCAACGGCCTAACTGGGCCTTGTCCTCGCGCCCTGATCGGGGGCGCCCAACCCTACATGGTTGGTGGGCCCCCGTCGCACAGCGCTATAAAGGAAGGTGGGGGCCGGGGCTCGCGACACAAGGTTCACCGCGCCGCCAGTCACCCCACCGACATCCTAAACCCTAGACCCGATCGAAAGTAGGGGCGCTGCCAGCGACGGGAAGTACCACCGACGCCGGCAACGCCACCCGACGCTCACGCCGCCGCCGAGGACGCCACAGCGCCAACTCCCTCTCCACCGACCGTCGCTGCCGGTGCGCAGATGGTGTCCGTCAACGAAACCCCGGCCGGAGCTTCAACAACTACGGCATTCGATGGTTTGCGACCTATCATCCCTCTCTCTCTCTCTCTCTGTGAAAGCCGAATACTCTATTCCTATGTAATACATCCCGATCCGATGAATATACTAAGAACTATAAACCGAACAATGGCATCGGAGCAAAGGTTCGACAAGAAATCAAACCAATATGATGCGGATCGGGAAAGAAAACAGAAAAACCGAACCCTAAGACCTAACCCTAACCCCAGTTTTCCCATTCGGATGAACGAACACACAAAAAAAAGGAGAGGAAGAAATCAAATCGGGTTCAACCGAACCCTAACCCTAGATCCCCTTTTCGGGTGAACGAGTGAAAAGAAAAGAAAGAAGAAAGAAATCGAATCCGAAGGGAAAGAAGGGTCGAAACCCTAACCCTAATATTTTTCCCCATCCCCACCATGGGTTAATCCCGGAAAAGAAGGAGAGGACGGGGAAGAACATAGGGCGGTCTCACCGTCGCCAGCGAGGAAGAAGAGCCGAACCGGCTTTTCACCGGCGCGGGAGAAGAAGCGCCGATTCGGCTCGCTGGTTCGCCGAGGCTCGGCCAAGGAAGCGCCGTGGCCAGGCCGCTCGATGGCGGCGTGCTCACCCGTTGGGGAGCACGCGCGCCGGCGAGGGGGCCAGCGACGGCGCAAAGGCCCGCTCGCTCGCCATTCTTTTGCTCTCGGTTGCGGCTCGCTGCTACGACTGAGAAAGGAGAAGAGAGAGAGCAGTGAGGCGAAGAGAGAGAGAGAGAGAGACCGAATGAAAATGACCTAGGGTTTTGGTCGATCGGGCGCGGCGTCACGGTTTTATACTCGGCGAAACGTGCGCCTGGCCGTCGGATCGAGACGGACGCTCGAGATTGGACAGGCCACCTCGCCAGCCCAGGTGGGCGCGAGCGCGCGGCGCGGTTTGCCGGCCCAGGCCCAGGTTGCGGCCTGGGTGCGGCCTGGGCGAGCGCGCGGACGCAGGGCCGAGCCGGTTCAGCGCGTCTTGGGCCGCGCTGGGCTGAAAATGAAAGAAGAACAAGAAATTTTTTTCTTATTATTTTCCAGAAACAATTTTGAATGCATATTTTGAAGAATTTGAATGATTTTGATATAATTTTCTGTGCAAATTTTATCCAACGATATTTTACCCAGAAAACAATGAATTTTTTAGTGCTTCTGGAAAATAATAACATGAAAAGATTATTAATGTTTCCGCTGCGCATGATAATTATTGTTCTCTTTGATTAAATTTGAACCAACGGGATAATTTAATTTTAAGAGAAATGAATTTCTGATATTTTTTTATGCGATTATGATATTGTTATTTTCTGACCAACGTTGTTAATAACAAATATTATAATTTTTGATCCTTGAGAAATTGTGCATTAATTTTACTTCTGCCCAACGGTGATGTAAAATGTTTTGCATGGATGAATTATAAGTTTTAATTTGACCAACGTTGAGTTAAAAACATGAATTTTATGTATAAATGTTTCTTACTTACTCTGGTATGATTTCAGGAGGCAAATGCATTGTGAACATTGCCAACATCCCGACACTCAACGGAACCAATCACTGTGTGTGGCGGGAGAAGTATGAATTGGAACTTACGTTGGGAGAGGTCGATTTTGCCATCACCTCACCGTATCCTACTGAGCCAGAGGACCCGGTGAGAGGTGACAATGAATTTGACGCTGATTTCGCTTTTCGGAAGCGTGATCATGCTGAAATAAGAATGAAATATGACCTTGAACATAGGCAATAGACTCTCTCCAACCGCAAGTGCCTGTTGGTAGCCAAAGCCACCATAGAAGAATAGATAAGGGGCTCAATCCCTGAATGTGCTACTGCTAAAGAATATCTTAAGAAAATCAAGAGTCAGTTTACTGGGTCTACCAAGGCCACAGCAAGTTCACTGATTAAGAAGCTTGTGAATGAGAAATTCACTGGTGGTAACATAAGAGAGCACATTTTGAAGATGAACACTACGGCATCCAAGCTAAAAGAAATGAATTTGAAGAAGGAGGATTTCCTGATTCATTTGATTTTTGCTTCTTTGCCGAAAGAATATGACACCTTCATTGTGAACTATAATATGCAGCCTGAAAGATGGGGCATAGAAAGACTCATCTCAATGTGTGCTCAAGAAGAGGAGAGGATAAAGTCCTCACAAAGTGAATTTGCTCATTTTGTGAAGGACAACAAAAGAAAGAACTTTAATGGCAAGAATCCTAAGTGGGATAAGTCCTCTTCCTCCAGTTCACAGGGAAAGAAACCCCAGGATTCTGAGAATCAGCAGTATGGTGGAGCAGAAAAAGATCAGTGCAAGCACTGCTTCAAGAAGGGACACTACAAGAGGGATTGTCCAGACTTCCTGAAATCTCTGCTAAAGAAAGGGGTTAAGTGGGACGAGAACCTTGCAAAGAGGAGAAAGAACGATTAAAGTTGTAAATGGACTGCAAGCCAATGTTGAAGCCATTAGAGTTTTTTCTTTAGAATTGAATAATGGTTTTGTACTTAGACTTAAAGAAGTACTTTACGTTCCCTCCTTGCGTAGAAATTTGATAAGTGTTTCGAAACTTGATGATGATGGAATTGATTGCCATTTTGGTGATGGCAAGTGTAAGATACTGGTTAATAATAAATGTGTTGGTCTTGCCTTCCGACAAGACAAGCTTTATTTATTATCTCTTGCTGAGAATGCGAACAATGTATGTGATGAGAATGTGAATGATTCCCCATCTACGGATGTAACTAAGAAGCAGAAGAGAATGGATACTGTCTCTTCAAAATTATGGCATTGTCGCTTGGGCCATATTTCGAGGGGGAGAATGGAACGATTGGTTAAGGAATCAATTCTCCCGCACTTAGAATTTTCAGATTTAGAGCAATGTATTGATTGCATCAAAGGAAAGTATGTCAAGAAAATTAAGAAAGATGCCAAACGAAGCATAGAAATTTTAGAAATAATCCACACAGATATATGTGGTCCTTTTCCTGTGAAAAGTGTGGATGGTTATGACTCGTTTATAACATTCACAGACGACTACTCTCGTTATGGCAATATTTATCCAATTAAAGAAAGATCAGAAGTATTGGATAAATTCAAAATATTTAAAGCTGAAGTTGAAAATCAGCACAATAAGAAAATAAAGATAGTACGATCAGACCGAGGTGGAGAGTACTATGGGCGACATACCCCAGATGGCCAAATTCCTAGACCATTTACAAGGTTCCTACAGGAAAATGGCATAGTTGCTCAGTACTCCACACCGGGGGAGCCTCAACAGAATGGAGTGGCTGAAAGACGTAACCGTACCTTAATGGATATGGTAAGAAGCATGATGAGTTACTCCACATTATCGATTAGTTTATGGATGGAGGCACTAAAAACCGCCATTCACATACTTAATCGAGTACCAAGTAAATCGGTGCCTAAAACACCGTATGAATTATGGACAGGAAGGGAACCCTCACTTAACCATTTGCGTGTGTGGGGCTGTCCAGCTGAGGCAAAAGTGTTTAACCCGAACATAGGAAAGTTAGACTCCAAGACAGTCAGCTGCCATTTTATTGGCTATCCAGAAAGATCGAAAGGATATCGCTTCTATTGTCTTGACAGACATACGAAGATTGTAGAAACAAGACACGCTGTGTTCTTGGAGGATAACATGATCAGGGGGAGCGTGGTAGCACGAGAAATCAGCCTAC
Source organism: Miscanthus floridulus (assembly GCF_019320115.1). Classification (NCBI taxonomy): domain Eukaryota; kingdom Viridiplantae; phylum Streptophyta; class Magnoliopsida; order Poales; family Poaceae; genus Miscanthus; species Miscanthus floridulus. The sequence continues at coordinate 28,259 of NW_027097982.1, read as the reverse complement.
AGGAGAAGCGGGTATATGTACCCACTCCGATGGTTGAAGAACCATTCTTCACGCTACCTGCTGCTGTTGCACCGACAGTGCAGGACACTGTAGTGCCAACACCTGTTGCAAGTTCTCTCGTGGCGACAATGAATGAACATGAGGAACCTGTCCTTGAGGAACCTATCCTTGAGGAAACTATAGAACCAAATGTTGCACATGAGGAAGAACAACAACATCCCAATGTGGAACAAGTGCCGGAGGCACCTAGAAGGTCTCAAAGAATAAGAAGATCAGCTATTACTGATGACTATGAAGTGTATGAAACTGAAGAATGTCAGATGGGGGACGATCCCACCTCATTTGAAGAAGCCATGAGAAGCGACCACTCATCAAAGTGGCTTAAGGCCATGGAAGATGAATTGAAATCAATGAGTACCAATAAAGTTTGGGACTTAGAAAATATTCCTAAAGGAGCCAAGACAGTAGGCTGTAAATGGGTCTACAAAACGAAATATGACTCCCAAGGGAATATAGAAAGATTTAAAGCGCGACTCGTGGCGAAAGGCTTCACGCAAAGAAAAGGGATTGATTACAATGAGACGTTTTCTCCAGTCTCATGTAAAGATTCCTTCAGAATTATAATAGCACTTGTAGCCCACTATGACTTGGAGTTACATCAAATGAATGTAAAGACGACTTTCCTAAATGGGGATTTGGAAGAAAATGTTTATATGGCACAACCGAAAGGTTTTGTCGTAAAAGGAAAGGAAAATATGGGATGCCGCCTGAAGAAATCAATCTACGGATTGAAACAAGCTTCAAGACAGTGGTATTTGAAGTTTGATAGAACGATAAAAGGTTTTGGGTTTGAAGAAAATGTTGAGGACAATTGCGTTTATGCAAAGTTCAGGAATGGAAAGTACATATTCCTAATTTTGTATGTGGATGATATCTTACTTGCTAGCAGTGATATCAATCTACTAATGGAAACGAAGAAATTCTTGTCCTCGAACTTTGATATGAAAGATCTCGGTGAGGCCTCGTTCGTTTTGGGAATAGAGATTCACCGAGACAGGAGAAAAGGGGTTCTAGGATTATCGCAAAAGGCATACATAGAAAAAGTCCTGAAGAAATTTAGTATGCATGCGTGCAGTCCTTCACCTGCTCCTATAGTCAAGGGCGATAGATTTGGGGAACATCAGTGTCCCAAGAACCAATATGAAATTGACCGAATGAAAGCGGTACCGTATGCTTCAGCTGTTAGAAGTTTACAATATGCTCAAGTGTGTACACGCCCTGACTTAGCTTTTGTTACCGGGTTACTTGGCAGATATCAAAAGAATCCAGGAATTGAACATTGGAAATTAGTGAAGAAAGTCCTGCGTTATTTGCAGGGTACGAAAGGCCTCATGCTTACGTATAGAAGATCTAATTCCCTGCAGATAGAGGGGTATTCAGATTCTGATTATGCGGGAGACGAAAGAAAATCCATGTCAGGATATGTATTTACTCTCGCAGGAGGGGCTATATCGTGGAAAAGCTCCAAACAAACCGTAACTGCATCCTCGACAATGTATGCCGAGTTTGTAGCATGCTATGAGGCAACGGGGCAGGTGAACTGGCTGAAGAAATTCATACCCGGATTGAAAGTGATTGATGATATAAATGAACCACTGTGATTGTATTGTGATAACAATCCAGCGGTACAGTACGCTCACAACAATAGGTCAAGTGGTGCTGCCAAACATATTGACATAAAGTACTATGTTGTGAAAGATAAAGTTCGGGATCATATAATAAATCTTGAGCATATAAGTACAGAGAAAATGCTCGCGGATCCGCTCACAAAGGGCTTACCACCCAACGTGTTCAGAGAACACGTAGCCGGCATGGGTTTAAGGGAAAGCCTATGATACCCAAACATACGAAGGGCCCAAAGAAAGTTTACATTTCAAAATGGAGAATTGTATAGTGGCTGTTAGTCTAACGGCACTAATTGCTGTGACGATGGGACAGTTCTATGCACTAATCTGTGATGAAATAGGATGGAAGCAAGAAAAATATGAATTGAATGTTTTGAGTATGAAATTAAAGAACGAAGAATAGATGAGAGATCAAGGGGGAGAATGTTAGTATTGATCTCCCACCAGTTAGGCCCAACGGCCTAACTGGGCCTTGTCCTCGCGCCCTGATCGGGGGCGCCCAACCCTACATGGTTGGTGGGCCCCCGTCGCACAGCGCTATAAAGGAAGGTGGGGGCCGGGGCTCGCGACACGAGGTTCACCGCGCCGCCAGTCACCCCACCGACATCCTAAACCCTAGACCTGATCGAAAGTAGGGGCGCTGCCAGCGACGGGAAGTACCACCGACGCCGGCAACGCCACCCGACGCTCACGCCGCCGCTGAGGACGCCACAGCGCCGACTCCCTCTCCACCGACCGTCGCTGCCGGCGCGCAGATGGCGTCCGTCAACGAAACCCCGGCCGGAGCTTCAACAACTACGGCATTCGATGGTTTGCGACCTATTATCCCTCTCTCTCTCTCTGTGAAAGCCGAATACGCTATTCCTATATAATACATCCCGATCCGATGAATATACTAAGAACTATAAACCTAACACATGCAAGCAAGCAAGCACGAAGCTACCGGCCGGGTTTGAAACATTCGATGGAAGGCAAGCAGGGCGGCTAACGCCCTATATTGTACTACTATACATACTTCTTCTAGCTTACAATACATACCTACTACAATCCAGTTCAAGCATAATATCCATTAATTCGTATAGAAATAAAGTTGACCTCGTGTTTAATAAACATCAAAAGTTTATCTCAGAACCATAATTTCGCATTCGTTGGTGAGGTCGATGTGGAAGCATGTGTTCATCTGCTTGATCGGGCAGTTGACCTGACTCGCTCCCTTCAGAAGCCGCCTCTGGTAAAGCATTTTCTAGTGTTGTGGAGTGCTGTCACGCACTGGAATATCAAACTGCCTAAGACTTCTGCTGTTGGGCTATATAAACCTACCCAAGCCAAGTACATGTGCATCAGTACATAATCAATCATCAGATCACAACTAGCTAGAAGACAGGAAGTTCCTGCTTTGTGTTCTGTCATTACTCTAGCTCGTTGCATTGCCGTCTCTTGTCTTGCTGATCTAGACGGCCATATGGCTACCCTTGCTTCTCGGAAGGTGACGGTGCTGACCATCGACGGCGGCGGCATCAGAGGCCTCATCCCCGGTACAATCCTCGGCTTCCTCGAGAAAAAGCTTCAGGTGCGTTGCGTCGTTCACTATTACTACAGCTAGGACATGAGTTGACATTAGAGTTTTGCGTGTACGTACGTGGGAGAAGGGTTTCAGTACGTACTCATGTCTGATGATTACATGCACGCATGGTGTATGTGATGATGATCCCCGTAACTGCATGCAGGAGCTAGACGGGCCCAACGCACGGCTGGCCGACTACTTCGACTACATCGCCGGAACCAGCACCGGCGGCCTTATCACGGCGATGCTCGCCGCCCCGAATAAGGATAAGCGCCCGCTCTTCACCGCCGAGGGCATCAACAAATTTTACCTGGAGAACGGGCCAAACATCTTCCCTCAAAGGTAGTACAAAAAGTGACAGCGAGGGGGGTCGCGCGCGCACGCGCGCGCATATATATACCTTGCGAATATCCCCACCAGCACCCAGCAGCTGGTAATTTAAGTTTAACCATGCACACGGGAACTGATCGATGACTACTAAAGAACCTATTAATATAGCTTTAGTATTTGAATGGGGTATGCTTACTTTTGGTTAATCGAATAGGAGCTAAGCTATCTCAGTTGGTCGATGGTGTGAATGTGTATACCCACTCAGATCTAAGTCTTAATTTTCGTAGACAAATTTGGCTGCTTATTTTCTTTTTAATAAAATGCAACTAGTTCTTTCTAGATTGGTCTAGTTTTTTTATTTGGTTGAACAGTAATACTAAAATTTGGTCTAGTCTTCGAGATGCTAAAAAAGCAATCCTCTAAACGGCTTTTGCAACGAACATGATTTTGCCCCATACATGCATGGATGGGTCTCACTACTGTCAACAGGAATGTTGTTGTGCCATATAAGGTCTTGTTCGATTAATCCCCTATCCAAGAGGGTCGTTGGGACCAAGGGAAGATATGCCCAGGGAAGCCAAGGCCCCTACAGAGATTTTGGTGGACGGTCGAAACCATGTTGTTTTCCTCCCTCGTTCCATGTGAGCTATTTGTTTCGGCTGCATTCCCTCTTGGTCATGGAAGTCACGACGACAGACGGCAGTAATCCCTCATGGTCGCGTGGCCGGTCCTGAGTTTTTTTTAGACCTAGGTCGAGAACTAATACAAAGGCCTAATCCACTTTATCAATGCTCATGAAATAGATAAATATAATGATAAAATACTCTCTTCGATCTTGTTTTCCAAGAAGTCAAAAAATCTTAAGTTTGACTATAGATTTATAGAAAAAGAATCTTAAATATAATAAATCTAGAAAAAACAAAATGTTTTATAATTTGGAATGAAGAGAGTATTTTTATACATATTTGGTCAAACTTGGTATTGTTTGACTTCTCGAGAATCGAGATTTACATTTTTGGGAATGGAGAGAGTACTTACTTGGCACTTGGCATCATTTTGAACAATTTCTTCTAACATTTCGAGATGCAAAATCATTGATTATACTATTGATGTTGATCTCATCTAATTTCTCCATGCATAATTAAAGTCGCAAACCATTTTATCTTGATATTGTTTCAGCCTTTTGCGTTGGGCACCTAGGCCACAGCTACCCACGTACATGCATATATACACACTTTTTTTTTTATTCATATACATACTAATGTGCTACTCTTCGGATGAGGCCTATGGCCATTTGAGGCCTAGGGCGGTGGCACACCTTGCCCACCCCCAGGACCTACGGGAGAGCCTCCCCGAGAAAAAAAAAGTCATGTGTCATGATCGAGCATCCCTCCGCACGGGCTCCCAAATGCTGGGGGAATCTGGCCCGTGGCCAAGCCCCACGTGGGCTTCTAGCCCAGGGGAAAAGGCACGCTTCCAAAGGGGGCCATATAAGTCAAAATCCCTCCTCCCACTCTACTCTACCTCCTTACATTGGCGATCAACAGAACAAACCCTAATGGCCCGTTCAGTTACGGTAGAAACAGCCCAGGAATTAATCCCACTCATGAAATATATACAATTTTAACTAGCATTCCGGCCAAGATTTTTTCCAGGTGGTCATTCCTGGTGTAACGAACGGGCCCTAAATGAGAAGCTATATGAGACGAGTGTATGTAGAACCAAAAGATAGAGATGTTGGCGATCAACAATAATTGGTTTGGATAATATCTTTACTTTTAGAGAAACACTCAATCATTATTTCAAAGCACGTTGCCGGGGCTGACTAATCAAATAAGTCGAAGTTGGGTAAGGAGAGATTCCAATGTATAAAAACACTTCTTTTTTCGCTGTGGTTCTGACTTCTGACCAGGTTGCGTTATACACTTACACTCCCCTGTGCTTTGATTATTGTCGTATATATGGGTCATATAAAATAGCAGTCGAGCTTAGCACTTATCCCCGTTGATGATTAATTAGGGTCAAATTCATAACTAAAAATACCCACTACTAGGTAACGATCGCGTCTCTCTCTCTCTATATACACGAGATATACGATAGTGTTCTTGAGTCTTGACAAGATCAAACATTTCATGTTCGTCAATAGTTGCGAGTTTTTTTTCGAATACGTAAAAAGTTTGCGCATCTTTGTATTAAGATCGAGAAAATTTAAATTTAAATGTTACAACGACGCACCGCATCCCGGCGCACTAGAGAGGACATGATATGTTACAATGTTCCCGTTCCTCCCTAGCGTACCAAATCGAAGGCTACTAGTCACGCACTAAACAACCTAGGTGCCGCTGGTGCCAGGAGCCTAGGCACGGCTGTTGCCGCGTCGTCTCGACCACCGTCCATTGCCAGGTTCAGGAAAGAGTTCTCTCATGGCTTCAGCGTGTGATGGATTGAGCTCATCTACGAAGATGATGTACAAGTGATAATATGATAGCGATGATCTTAACAAGATCAAAAACATTATATTAGGAAAAGTTGTGGCGACGCGTACGGCAGTGTTCATGTTGACCAAGAATGGGTGATGATGATGACCTAACAACAGAGTTTGTGGCAGACGTTGAGATGATGCAGGCTTATATAATTCATGTAGAAGTAGCATGTTACTTTTGGTATCTTATATTCACTGTTCCAGCTTGATGCTAGCTGCAACAACGAACCAGAATTTGCGTGCACAACTGTTATGCAGAGGCTGGAAAACCCTTTTCATTGCTATGAAAAAAGTAGCTAATCATGCTTATTAGTGGTGATACACTGATCGATACGATGTAGTATGTTGTAATGCTAAGCTTTCTCTCATCCATTAATTGTGGATTGCACAGGCCAGACTTTGTAAACACGTTGCTGGAGCTCAAGGGGCCGAAATACGACGGCGAGTTCCTGCACTCCAAGATTCAGGGCCTCCTTGGCGCTACTAGGGTGAACGAGACTCTCACCAACGTCGTCATCCCCGCCTTCGACGTCAAGAACCTCCAGCCCACCATCTTCTCCACCTTCGATGTATGTGATGGTGTTCGATCATGCAAGGCTATTCATTCATGAATCTATATATATAGGATAGATATATACTCCTATGATCGACGTGTTAACCGCGTACATGCACGCGTGCAGGCTCAGAGCCGGCCTCTGAAGAACGCGCTCCTCTCGGACGTTTGCATCAGCACGTCAGCCGCGCCGACGTACCTCCCCGCCCACTTCTTCCAGACCAGGGACGACGCCGGCAACACCCGCGACTTCAACCTCATCGATGGCGGCGTCGCCGCCAACAACCCAGTAAGTGTTAGTTAGTTGTGCACATCATGTTTAGGTACGGTTTTGGTGGACAAAACAAGAGACAATCGTTATTATATATAAACAATAAACAATGCCTGACTATATAATCTTAACTTGTTTCTGCTTACTTGCGTGCGTGAAGACAATGGTGACGATCAACCAGATAACCCGGAAGATGATCGTGGACAAGCAGGACATCTTCCCGGGGGGGCCGACTGACTACGACAAGTTCCTGGTGATCTCCATCGGGACCGGCTCGGCCAAGGCCGCGGCGATGTACACGGCCAAGGAGGCCGCCGGATGGGGCATCCTGTCCTGGCTGCACACCAAGGAGGGCTACACCCCCATCGTCGACATGTTCAGCTACTCCAGCGCCGCGCTCGTCGACTACAACGTCTCCATCCTCTTCCAGGCGCTCCGCAGCGAGAAAAACTACCTCCGCATTCAGGACGATTCTCTCAAAGGCACGGAGGCGACCGTGGACGTGGCAACGGGGGAGAACATGAAGAAGCTGATCGGGATCGGGGAGAGGATGCTGGCCAGCACGGTGAGCAGGGTGGACATGGAGACGGGGAAGCCCGTGGCGGTGCCTGAGGAAGGGACCAACGCCGACGCGCTCACCCGCTTCGCCAAAATGCTCTCCGATGAAAAGAAGGCGAGGACATCGTCGAGTCAAGGCAAGCCAGGCAGCGCGTTGTGAATTGTGATCAGATCATGTGGGCGCGCGTGCGCCTCACGTCTGTGAGGTTCAGCTAAGATCACAAATGTGTGTGTGTGTGTGTCTGTGTGTGTGAAGCATTATTAATTTGCAATGGCCATGCATGCAGTGGCTGCCTCTTGTCTTGTCGTACGTTTTCTTTTCTTTTTTGTTTTTTTTTTGCTGGTACGTTTTCTTTTCGATCAGGGACTCGGGTTTTGAAGGTTGACTTTTGTGTATGTAATAATGTAATAATTGTTGATAAAAAACTCAATCCGCGGTGGCTGGTCACAGACCTGTGCTTTGGATATGGGGCAGAAGAGACAGTTTTTTATTCCCCTTGGTCACTGCGGCCGAAACCACAAATAAAGAGTGAGTCCCTTGAGACTCAAACTCCGACCACCCCAAGGGGAGGTACTGAGCCTGCACTGACCACTCGGTCAGCCATGCCGTTCCCTAATAATTGTTGATCATTTCCCAGATCAAGTAAGAAACCGCATTGTTCATTCAGTTCAATTGTAAATGACGTGTCCATGGCAACAAAGATTTTTTTTTATCTTTAATGACTCCGTCAATGTCAAATGTTGCTGGTCTAATCTCGTGGATATGCTCATGGGCGTGAGTATGTGTGTATATTTCCCAAGAAGGAAAATACTCAATATATTTTCATAATAAATCTAATTGGAGATCTAAATGTATTAAGTATTGATGTTTATGATGTGGATTAAGTATCATTAGATTAAATATGAAATATATTTTCATAATAAATCTAATTGAAGATCTAAATGTAGATAATATTTTGTATAAACTTAGTGAAATTCAAAATTCTTTGACTTTCGTAAAATGAGATTTACATTCTTTCTGGGAGGGAGGGAGTATCACTTTTCTGAAGAGAGAAAAGCACAAGAGGGTTGGTTTTGCCGGGGTTCCAACATAGCCTTGACCGTATAATTCTAAGAGAGTACTTTTCTCAAAATGGTTCCAACGTGCCGGGGGGTTCCAATCCGTTTTCAGTCAATCTAGCGCCAGTTATCTGTCTGGCTCCACCACCAGTGTACCAGAGAGACGAAAAGCTTGTTAGCTCTATACTAGTTGAACCAAACCGAGCCAAAGCAACACGCATGCTCGTTAATCCAACCCTCTAATGGCAACTGTCAGAACAGAAGGCCCTGACGCCGAGACGCCGGGTGGCCGAGGCGATGTTTAACAGGCCCGCGTGACACAGATGCAGTCCGGCCCACCATTTTGAGAGAGAAAAAAAAGACCAAACAGCTATGGTCTACCCTCGTGCGGGCCGTTCCTGCTAGCGGCGCCCGTGCTTCGGCGTCTCCTGTGTCCGAGCCCGAGCACTGCGCGGGGCAGCGCTGCTACGGATTCACGGAACGTACCCGGCGGCGCACGGAGGATGGCAAAAACCCGGAGCGATCTGCGTGTTGCTCCCTCGTCCGCGAGCCGTCCTTCCACGGCATTCAACGTCGACACCCCGCACGGCGCAAATTCGTCAAAGGCACCGTAAATGCGACGACACGCACCACGAACTGCTCGCGCCATCATCACGCTCCCTGCTCCCTTCCTTCCCCCGTGTTTTACTCAGTCTCACAGCCATTGGGCGTTTTCGCAAAATCACTCACAGCCTAGGTGCAGCCACAAGCAGAGAAACCCGTACAGTATGCCTCCAAGTCTCTGGACGGACGACGTGCGAGCTAGGTAGCTTGGTGAGCAGAATCGAGCCGGGGCGGGGCAGCTCTGATGCAGCCTGTTCGGCTAAGGCTGAAACTATTGTATACGATCGTAGATTATTACGACTGATTAGCTTGGTGTTCTAACTATAAATTTACAATCGTTTACGATCCAGCAACATGCCGATGAACTGCCGCGACAGCGACGATGGGGCGGCTCGCGTTAATGCCGCTGTGCGGTCTGGCCATCTGGCCGTCTGCATGTGGCCGCGGGAGTGAGGACGGGCGATGCAGACGCAGACGCAGACGCAGACGCAGTACGCGCGCGTTTCTGCCCGTGCCGCTGCTCTCGTCCGCGGTCTGTTTGGGAAGCCAGGCCAGGCACAGGCACTCGGGTGGGCAGAGGCAGAGGAGCTCTCGTACTTGGCGGTTGGCAATCAAGTCTTTTGGCAATCAATTGATGCAGCTGCAATGAAAGCTACCATAAACCACTGCTGCTCGCTGCTGCCGCCATGGCCCGGACCCCAGCCTGTGAGAGCTGCAGTGCACTGCTAGCTTGTGGCAGCTTCTGTGGATGTGGTCCGTCCTCAGTACGTCCTCAGTGCTTCGTACTCATTCATTCATTCATTCATACAGTATGCTACGTATACAGAGCACAGTACTACGTGTTATATCTTCTTCTCCCCGACCCGTGTCTCGTCTCATACATAAATTCATCCATCGAAAAACGACCTGTAGATGCTGTTTTTTAGGGCCTGGTGCGGCTCCCGCACAGCTCCGACTCTGGCTCCAGCAGCGGAGCCGCACCAAACGTTGCTGAGAGGAGCCTTTCTGCCAAAAAACAGGTGAAGAGGAGCTATTTTATGGTACGACATGCGGAGCCCTAAAACGGGTCTTCGACGTTCCGGCTTCGGCTTTGGTAGAGGAGCACGTGGAGCAGAACCCGGCCAAACGGCCCCTTAGTCGTCCTCTTATCCTCTAGTAGAAACAGAAGCTTGCGAAGGAACGAATTCTTTGTGGACGAACATTCCTCCGCGGGCGCGGGCGTTTGAGCGGACCGGAGACCGCACGGCATGCAGCTGTCCTTCGCCGACACATCGGTCCGGGGCGCCTGGGCACCGCAGATGGCGCTGCCGTTCCGGTTCCGGTTCCGGTTCCGTTGCCGTGCCCATCTTTGCGGGACAGGGACTGCGTCTTGGAGGCACAAGGATTTGCGTCTTCGTCGTTAACCTGTTTCTGCGGGCGGACAGTAGTGCTGAAGCAGAATCTGACAGTTCCGTTGACGGGCGCTGGTCGTGGTCGCCGGTCCGGCAGAGAGCCAGAAGCCCAGAACGACTCTGCCTGCCTGCGGCGCGCAGCACGGACGGCTCCCCGACAGGCCGGGCAGGCATGGCAGTACATGTGAGCAGAGCCAAATGCCTGCCACTGCCAGCTTCCTTTGCTACTGTTCGACTGATCCACTGTTGATGATTTTGGCAATTTAACAAGAGAGAATAAACAAGCAGTTCTTTTGTCTTCACTCCTCATCCAGACTGCCAGCGCCAGATCCTTTGCCTTCCTGCCCTGCCCTGCCCGTAGTCGTACTAGTACCATCGCTCTCGATCGTTCTTGCTTCCTGGATTCTCATTCGGTCATCCGGAGGACGGGAGGAGTGTTTTCTCTTTGCGTGTGGACTGTGGACCCTCGTCTCGTCTCGGCGGTGGTGCGAGATGAGATGAGGCTGACGTCTTGCTGGCCTTGCCTTGCCTTGTGCTTGCTCTGCCACCGATAAAGCTGATATTCTGTTCGTCTTTTAAGATTGTTTGATTTGATGCTCCGCTGCAGCATACAACCAGCACTGTAGCTTCCTCTTAGCAAATGCCGATTACTGCTGGTACGGAGTAATAGTACTCACCATTAGCCATTCAGCCTAACGAAATGGAGCGTTGGGTGTAGCTCTAGCGGTATCTGTGGGGTTACATACTACAGTTGACAGTTCATCAGGACTTCGGGTCCAGCATTCTTTACCAACAACAACAAAAAAAAAAAAAAACAGAACTTTTGTATAGTTACTATATCCTCACAATGCTGTCTTGATCTCCAGGGGTTTAGAGACCGGGACACTCATGATGCCAAAATCCGACCGTGAACTGCGCGAGATTTGGGACCATTATTAACTCCCATCAATATAAAATGGACACGGGAGCTAATTTCTTGGTACCTCTGTACCTGCCCAACTAATTGAGCTACAAGAATACCTAACCGACTTGCATACGGCGCGTGGGAGCGGTGGTCGCGCCGTGGCGCTCTAGCGCGACGGTCGCGTAGTAGAAATTCCGCTTTAGCTTGCAACGTACGGAGCAAAGTGGAAGAATAGACGCCGGTAGAATGCGAACGATGGCGTTGCTTTCGATCTCCCTGTACCCTAGCTGCACGCATGAGACTCGTGTTCGAATTTCACCATCCTGCTCGAGACACCGAGCGCGTACAAACATCCCAAACTTGAACCGGTGCGTATGGACCTCATTGGACGGCAGGATATTCATTCGCAATTCGGAATATTCTGAGCTGCTTTTCCATATATATATATATATATATATATATATATATATATATATATATATATATATATATATATATATATATATATATATATATATATATATAACTACTATCCTGTAGCTGGCTACAGAATAACTTATTCTGTAGCCACTTTGAGTTATGATAATTACTATGTTAATTTACGAGATTATAGTAACTCCTTACTAAATGGTTTAATATAACGTTATGGTAAAAATCCCCATGTGTTATAGTAACCCAACTATCGTAAATATGTATTGACATTATGGTAAATTAGTATATAAAATTATAGTAAATGGAGGTGGCTACAGAATAACTTATTTTGTAGCCGGCTACTGAATAGCCTCTCCCTATATATATATATATATATATATATATATATATATATATATATATATAACTTATTCTGTGGCCACTTTGAGTTACGATAGTTACTATGCTAATTTACAAGACTACAGTAACCCTTACTAAGTGATTTACTATAATATTATGGTAAATATTACCGTGAGTTGTAGTAACACGAGTATCGTAAAATGCATATTCATTATCGTAAATTGGTACAAATATTATCGTAAATCAAGGTGACTATAGAATAAGTTATTCTATGGCTAGCTGCAGAATAGCCTTACCATATATATATATATATATATATATATATATATATATATATATATATATATATAAATAAATAAGATGCATGGCTGCTTGACGGCGCAGCAGGGATGGAGGCACATACTTGCGTACAATAATACAACAACGTCCATACAACTGCGAATAGCGACTTCAACACATTTTTTATGACCATAGAAAAAAGCTTATTTTTTATGACAAAAAGAAAATACTCCGCCTACTGGAGTATCCTCATACACGTCAATTCGCACATTCCTTTTGCTGCATGCGTAATGCATAGGACTGTATAATTATATGTAATATCATATTATCATGCATGCATGATGCATCTCGCCGCCTTGCAATTGTTTTCTTGTGGGTTCGTCGGCGCAAATAATCCAGTGAGAATCTTAATGATCGAAGGATAAAGCGCACATGGACATACAGTGCATGACTTAGGGCCCCCATTTTATATATTATTGCCATTCAACACGGAATTCTTGAGAGACCAATTAAGCATTAGCATCTGCCTCTCTCCCACCTTTGTCCTCACTATATACACCGCTATATACATGCTTCCATTTTTTTTTCTCCTATAAAGAGCATGATCACATGTACATATCTACTTTTCCAATAATCACATGCCCACATCCAACAAAAAGGCCAAATAAACCAGCAGCAATGACAAGGACTAATCAAAACTCCTCACATTCCTCTGGAGAAAGGAGTCGGAAACAACAATCCAAGCTGTTGTAAAAAAAAAAACAATCGAAGCACATTTTTCAAATGTATGTAAAACAAAACTCCAAAACCAACTCTTGAAGAAATCAAAGTTCATTTTCATATATAAATAGATGGAAATCCCCATGCTCCACTCATTTCACAAGTTAATCATGATCATTTTGACGAGAAAAGCTAATCACAGTCATCAACACTAAGCCAACAAAAAAAGCAGCACTACTCACATAAACTCATCATAAGCACCAAAGCCAAAGAAAAAACAAAAAAAAAAGGAAAAGAAGAGAAAAAGGCACCAAAAACGGCCACTAGTCGCTCTCACTGACTCCCAGACCGCGTCGCCACCTTGCTGCCTTTACTCCTCTAGTCCTCTCCCACCGTCCCCGTTTCAATTCGCTTCACTCCCCGCAGTCCCCACTCGCCACTCCCTCCCCCCCACCCCAAAGCTCTCTCTTCCCCTCCCTCTTCCGTGCTTCCCCTTTTCCGTCCGCCATGGCCTCCTGCTAGCTCCCGTCGCAACGCCTCCCAGATCCCGGACGCAGCGCGCCACCCCCCGCGACGGCCGGCGCGCGACATACATGGGAGGGTGCCACGCTAAGCCGCTCACCCACGACGCGGACGGCTCGCCGCCGCACGCGGCGCCGGCGACCCCGCCCCCGGGCAACGCGACCCCCGCCACCCCCGGGAAGAAGCACTGGGCGGTGTCCCCGTTCTTCCCGTTCTCCACGCCGAGCCCGAGCCCCGCGCACCACCTCTTCGGCGGCTCCGCGGCGTCGCCGCGCAAGTCCCCCGCTCCCGCGGGCTCCGCGCCCACCACCCCGGCCAGGCGGCTCCTGCGGCTGCCCTTCCCGCCGCCGTCGCCCGCCAAGCACATCCGGGCGGCGCTCGCGAGGCGGCATGGCCCGTCGCGGCCGTCCATCCCCGAAGAGGGTGGCGGCGGAGGCAGGGGCCTCGACAAGGGGTTTGGGTTCAACAAGGGGTTCGCAGCCAAGTATGACATGGGGGACGAGGTCGGACGGGGGCACTTCGGCTACACCTGCGCTGCCACGGTTAAGAAGGGCGCGCGCAAAGGGGAGTCCGTCGCCATCAAGGTCATCCCCAAAGCAAAGGTGACGTGCAGCTTTCGCAATGCCCTACTCTGGCACTTTGTTTTGATGTGTAATATGCTGAATCTTGAGACACCAGACACATGCTGTTTTTCTGGATTTTTTTTTTTACCATGTGGAAATTTTTAGGTGGTGTCGATTTGTTGATTGCTGCCTTGAGAATACTGATTTCGAACAAAAATACAAAATATTCATTGGATTCTGTGGTGACATTATATGGTTCTGTTCCGCATTCTGGATTGCAAACACCCTACTTCATGCTCGTGACTCCGTGAGGATGGTTGCTTGTTGTTCTGTGCATTCTGCCTTTTTGGGTACTGGGTAGCATATTAGCATATAGTAGGACTTTCCGCTGCAAATGTGCCTACTCTAAGTCTCTAATGATAAGATACAAATAGATCGGACATTATTTGTTACTTGGGAAACTTACATCTGATGCTTTGCAACTACCGATCCAGAAGACTTCAGTCACTTGGCATTATTGTTCTATCATATCTTTTGTGCAAACTGATTTAAGCTCCATTCTGGTACCAGAAAAATACACAGTTGGTCTTCGTCTGAACTTGGCTCCTTACTTGATCATCTTTTTAACAACACCCACTGCTTGCTGTTTTGTTTTCTCAGATGACTACATCCATTGCTATAGAGGATGTCCGAAGGGAGGTTAAAATATTGAAAGCTTTGGCAGGAAACAAAAACTTGGTCCAATTCTATGATGCCTATGAGGACAATGACAACGTATATATAATAATGGAGTAAGTTTCCATGACCTGAGAAATTATAGTTTTCCTTTTACTTGATGTTTCATATTCTATGAGGCTGACCTCCATAGCATACATATGTAGTGTGTTATTATACCTCATCATTGGCACTCACAACTATTAACACTCACAACTACAGTTTTCCCCTTCTTTTCTAAGTAACACTTTGCTTCGCATTTATATTTACGTTTTATACCCTGCTGATGATGGTCCTCGGATAGTTCCTTTTCTATATTTAGCATGCAATCCATGCTTTGTTCTTTAAAAATTCATGTTTATTAATTTAAAATCCTGTTGTGTAGGTTGTGCGAAGGTGGAGAGCTACTCGACAGAATACTTTCCAGGTAAGTTAAAGTGAACATAAAAATCGAAACAACAGATCAAAATATGTGCTTCAGTAGAACTGATGTTTTGCATTGGACTTAAGAGGTGGGAAGTACTCTGAGGATGATGCAAAAGCTGTCCTGGTGCAAATATTAAATGTTGTCGCTTTTTGCCACATTCAAGGAGTGGTTCATCGAGATCTCAAACCAGAGGTGATGTGTTTTTCTGCATCTCTACAGTTAGTGCAAATTCCATGATTTAAGCAGGTTTAGGAAATACTAACTTCTACTTTCTGTAGTCTAGAACTTTACAATTACCATAGCACTAGTAAACTAAGCATGTCTTACTTTATACTGTAATTTTAGTGTTTTCATTGTTTACTTTATCATGACTTCTAAAAAATATAATACCTGTTTTTCAGAATTTTCTTTTTACATCAAAAGACGAGAATTCCCATCTTAAGGCCATCGATTTTGGCTTATCAGACTTTGTAAAGCCAGGTATACTTTGTACTGGTCAATCTGTGTTATTTTCTATATAAATTTTATTGGTCTCTAATTGTCTGGGCCAAAAAGGATTGTAGTATTCACAGGCAAAAAGATCTTGAATACGTGGTTCTAATATTTTATGCAGATGAGAGGCTCAATGACATTGTTGGAAGTGCTTATTATGTTGCTCCAGAAGTTCTGCATAGATGCTATAGCACAGAAGCTGATGTCTGGAGTATAGGTGTAATTGCATATATCCTTCTTTGCGGCAGTCGTCCATTTTGGGCACGCACTGAATCTGGCATATTCCGTTCGGTGCTCAAAGCTGATCCTAGTTACAATGAGGCACCATGGCCTTCTCTGACTCCGGAAGCAATGGATTTTGTCAAGCGATTGCTGTGCAAGGATCCACGTCGAAGGATGACTGCAGCTCAGGCTTTAAGTATGTTTCCGTTCATTTTATCCTGATGGCTTCTATTGAATATTGCCTTGTTGTGAGTATTCATGTTTTTTTTCTAGGTCATCCGTGGATCAGAAATTATAATGACATTAAGCTGCCATTGGACATCCTTATATTCCGACTTATCAAAGCTTATATTCGTTCCTCATCTTTACGGAAAGCCGCTCTGAGGGTGAGTACTTCAAATTTTTGTTTTCATGGTTATAATGATGCCTCTTCAGTTTGGCAATTGGCACTTATCTTACCTCAAGTTTGTTCTACTGAAAGGCTTTTAAGGGTTGTGCTTTATACTATTTTTTGTTTAGAGTTGGTTGATGAATTTCCTGTTAAATATTGTTGAGTAATGCATGGTAGTACATTTCTCTTATGGTAAACTGTCAGGAATTTTTTATTGCATACATGTGTGGTTTAGCTAGGTTGGGGCAACATTTTAGGGTATATTGCCCTTGATTTATTAGTTCCAAGAAAAGAAAAAAAGGTGCTTGGATGACTCTGTCGCTAATACTTTCATTTAAAAATCAATGTTGTGCTAACAAGCTTTACTAAGAATGGTCTTCCTATTTTTGTCCTAAGTGAAGCTACCTTTGTTTTGGCCAAGTTTATACAAGAAAATACCAATTAATCAATATTTATATTACCATATAAGCACCATTAGATTCATTATGAAATATATTTTCATAGTATACCTTTTGGTGTCAGAAGTGTTCATAATCTTCTCTATAAACTAGGTGAAACTTGAAAAAGTTTGACTTAGAACAAAGCTAGTGTGACATTCTTTTTTGGGGCAGAGGTAGTATATCATTACTGTTCTTTCTAATGCCAGCAATCTGCAGTGCTTGATGTATTATTGAACTGCTACAGGCTCTATCAAAGACCTTAACAGTTGACGAGCTTTTCTATCTGAAAGCACAGTTTTCTTTATTGGAACCAGACAGAAATGGATGCATCACTCTTGACAATATCAGAATGGTTAGCTCATAGCTACACCTAATTCCAGGCTGGTTAAGTCTGTCCTCATTAGCTTGTGTAAACTTAATGACTCCTGTTGCTTCACACTGTTTAGGCCTTAACGAGAGAAGCTACTGATGCAATGAAGGAATCCCGAGTTCAAGAGATTCTTGTTTCGGTACATTTGTTTGATCTTATGACACCGTTTTGTTCATACAGAAACTGTACCACTGTCTGACTCTATAACTGGATATTCTTTTCAGTTGAGCGCCCTTCAGTACAGAAGAATGGACTTCCAAGAATTCTGTGCAGCAGCAGTTAGTGTGCATCAGCTTGAAGCATTGGATAGATGGGAGCAACATGCGCGATCTGCTTATGAACATTTTGAGAAGGAAGGCAACCGAGCTATTGTAATAGATGAATTAGCTTCTGTACGTGATCTTCCTCCCTGTTCTCTTTCTAGCAGATCAGTTTGGTGGACCTTCCAATATTTCCTGACATATTAGTTACTACATGCTATGGAGTATTTCATTATCAATGAAGTTTACTTGTTCTCTCAGGAATTGGGCCTCAGCCCTTCAGTGCCACTGCATGTCGTTCTACAAGATTGGATCAGGCATACGGATGGGAAATTGAGCTTTCTTGGATTTGTCAAGTTGTTGCATGGCATGTCCAGCAGGTCCCTGTCAAAGATGAGATAGCTGTTGATAATCTCTAACGACAGCGCATGTTTACACCGCCCTTGCCCCTGTCGACTTGGTTCACAGGCAAATTAACAGGGCTAAAGAACCGTCGCTTGGAGCTTGCATATCAAGGGCGTATGAGTTCTAGCAGCACCTGATCTGTCACTAATTTGAGTATAGAGTTATGCTTGTTGTTGCCTGCCTACTGATCATTTAGCCGATAGAAAAAGGAAAATCTAACCCATGTTTGCAACATGTGATGTTTCTAACAGTCTTAGATTAGGCGTCATCTTCTGTTGTGATTTTGGGAACTTTGTAATGCTTCTTTCCTGGAACTGGAGCAAGTTAGCTGCAGTCACCACTCACCAGGTTGGCGTTTGGAGCATGGACATATCACTTACTGTCATTGTCACTATGTCATTGTACCGACAGATGAATGTGCGTGATCGTTATGTGGTACGTCAGGTTCTCTTCGTGTATATATTGATGAGATGGAGCTGTGCCATTTTTTCAATCTCAGATATTAGCGTGTCAATTTGCAACCTCTAATTGATTCTAGTTTCTACATCTTAGAATAAACTGGAATATGTGCAATAAAATAAGTATTACTTTTTACTGAATACATGAAAATGTTTAGAACGATATGGAATATGGCAATAAGATTGTATTAATTTTGACAAGACATAAGAGGAAATGATTTTATTTCTTTTTTTTAGAATTTCAGAATTTATTTATATAAAAATATTTCATAACATTCTTCTTTTTACCATGTTTCACCCTTAGCGCCAGAAATCAGTGCTTGTACATACTATGTTGCTAAGCCATGCCAATGTCATGGCTTATTTGTAATTATAATAAATGAAAATTTACTCCATTTGTTTCAATTTATAGTCCATTTTTAGCTGTCATAAGGCAAATTTCTCCAAATTTGACCAATTTATTGAAAAGTGCAGTGACACCTACAACATCAAATTAGTTTCATTAAACTCTCCATAAAATATATCTCAAAAGTGCATTTATTTGAATTTATAGGTGTCAATATATTTTTGTTTTTTTTTCTAAAAACTTCATCAAAATTAGAGAAGCTTGACTTATAATGATAAATCTAGAGTGGATTATATTTGCAATGGAGTAGTCATTAAATAGTTTTTTTTATTGATTTTGCTTCCCCCCCCCCCCCCCCCCCCCCCCCCCCCCCCTGTTTGAAAGCATTGGTGACGATCTATTATTCCTCTCATCTGAGCCGTCCATTATGCGTCGAACACGCCGATTCAAATGTCCTTGAGCTTTGAAATCTGGATTTCGAAATTCGAAAGAAGAGTGAAATCCCCCCACGGCTAACGTTTTGAACTTCGAAGGGAAACCTGCTCTGCTCGCGACAGAGAGACAAAACGTTTTCACCACGCCGCAATCTGCCCCATTCCATTCCAAAGCGAACAGGAGGCGGGGGCAGGAGGCAATCGGAGGGGGGCGAGGAGGAGGCAAAGGCTTCTCCACTTGAGCTGCGGGATGCCGGTAACGCGTAGGCGCGCCGCCGCCGCGGCGGTGGTGCAGGTGGAGGTGGAGGAGGAGGGGGCGCGTTGCGCCGATCGACATATCCTCTGATTCCGAAGCGGGGTCAGAGTCAAGGTCGGAGGATGAGGAGGATTCAGAATCGGAGGAAGAGGAGGATACGAGCGACGAGGACTTTGTCGACATCAGCGACAGCGACAGCGAGGCCGGTGATGGGGATGGCAGCGGCGAGGAAAGCGAGGAGGAATCGGAGGCGGAGGCGGATGCTGAGGCTGAGGTTGAGCAATTGGGCGCTGATCGGAGCGAGGTCGCCTGCAACAAAATCACTAGTCTCCTCAGCAGTAATATCCTCGATCCCCTCTATCTCGTTTTAATGGGTTGCTGTTAAGACTGTTCATCAGATATTCAGAAGTAAGTTACATGTAGGCGTTTAGGTGACAATCTCGAACGGGGGAAGTGTGGAAGTTGGAACGGGATTAGGTGCACGTAGAGAACTAAGCAGAGCTGTTTTGGGGGCATTAAAAATTTAGCATCACTCGTGTGGTTCTATGATTTAATGCAGCTGCAGCGTGCCAATCTGATCGTCCGATGACAAGATAAATTTACAGATACTTCATCTGACTAGTTTTTGAAGCTTATGTATGTATCCATTCTAGTGATGTGCAACAGAAACAGTTTAGACATCTTAAGGAAGTATGACCCCCAAAATTGTTACACTGTGTGTGCGACAGAAACTAGAAGGAACATGCTAATTGATTGTTTGGCTTCGGGGATTGTGTGCTTATCTCTAGCTGCTTGGTAGGCCGTAGATTGTTGCTACTACTGGTAGCTCATGTCAGTCACTTTTTGTTTCTGCTTCCGCTCCTACAGCTGTTCTATCGAACCATAATTTATTTTTTCTTATTGACAGCTCAAAATACATCCAATGTAAATTGGTTTTCAAACGGAGCTAGATGCAATCCTTGTCATGTTCGAGACTAAGTTGAGCATGTCTTGTAATAATACTGCTAATTTCGGTTTACTTCAGTGGGTTTCAGGAACGAACAGAATTGGATCATTTGTTCTATGCTGTTTTCTTCCTACATGAACTGAAAGGCAGGATTTTCCTGTAGGTGGGAAGAGTCTGGAGGGTTTAAAGTTGGCGGAGTGCAAGATATATTTGAAGAAGAATGGTCTTAGCCAAACTGGGGGCATAGACACTTGTGTGGACAGAATAGTGCTCCACTGGAGGTTAGATATGATAGATCTTTCCCACTTCTGAGTATATTCAGCCATTTGATGCTCGTTTAGTCAGACTTCAATTTAAGAGAACACTAGTTCCTGTGTCATTTGTTTGTTCTCAATATCTTTTATTTTTATTTTTATTTTTACCTGGCTTTGTTATGCACAGAGGGTTCACCTAGGTGATTTTTTTTTGAAAGGAGATTACCTCTGCTTTTAAGAAAGCAATAAGAGTTTTACATACTGGTGATACCAGTTTACGATAACGCGAAAAGACAAAACAGATAGCATCCATGCCACACTACTTAAAGGTCTAGACAGGGACGAAACGCTATAACAGGATAGCAACATCTGAATTAAAAGTTTGAAGCCGATCGTGCTTGCTGATCCATGTCTCTAGGCCCTCCACCATCTTAGACAAATGTATCTTGTTGGCGTCCTTCATAAGCTCTCTCCACATCTGCAGAAAGGTGATTGCGTTGTAAAGTACCACATCAGGATTTGAAGGAAAAACTTTCTGAATAGCCATCTTGTTCCTATTTTTCCATATTGCCCAGGTTAGGGCTGCAAAGAAAAATAACACTAGTCTCCGAGGGACTCCCAGCCTCCTTGGCATCCAATCATACAGGAAATTATGTTTTGACGTTGGAAAATCATGCCACCCAAAAGCATCTCTAATACAACACCACAAGTACTGTGAAAAGTAACACTCAAAAAATATGTGGTTAACAGTTTCAGGTTTGCCGCAGACACTACAGAGGGGGCATCCCCTGCCACCCTCTCTTTTTCAGTGCTACTGCAGCCTGTAATTTGTCATGAAACATTTGCCAAAGAAAAACTTTGATTTTAAGCGGAATTTTGCTCTTCCAAATCATAATACATAACTGGTCTCTAAGCCCCCCATGAGTTATTAAGTGATATAAAGATTTGGTCGTGTATTGATTTGATTTATCAAGCACCCATTTTACTGAATCTTCCTTAGTAGAATCGAACTGAACACCCTCTAGAATCTGTTGTAGCGCTGTCCATTCCTCAATCCAAATTCCTTGCAGATTCCTTCTAAAGGTTAAGTCCCACTCATCACCATCCCAAATGTCACTCACCAGATCTTGCTGATTTTCATTGATCTCATACAAAGATGCAAACTGAATTTTCAGTGGCATGTCCCCAACCCACGAGTCATGCCAAAATCTGATCTTATCCCCTCTACAAACCTTGTATTCTGCGCCCCACTTGAATAAATGTTTTACTTTATGCAGTCCTTTCCAAAACTGAGATGACCCCTTTTGATTAGAGCAAAAAAAATTGCCTGAATGCATATACTTGGCTCTGAGTAATTTACACCACAGCTCCTCTGACCCAGCCTCAATTTTCCAAATCCATTTGGTTAAGAGACACTGGTTCATGATTTCAGTGTTTATAATCCCTAATCCACCATGTATTTTGGGCTTACAAACTGACACCCATTTTGCCGTATGATATTTGAAGATGTCATCTGCTCCTCTCCAAAAGAATTTAGATCTGATTGTATCCATCTTTGAATGGAGACCCTTTGGCAGAAAATAAAAACCCATAACATACATGGGCAGGCTACTCAAACAAGTATTAGTCTGAATTAGTTTCCCCCCTGAGGTCATGTACTTGCCTTTCCAGGGATCTAAGCGTTTGATCATCTTGTTAAGAATCCCTTGGAAGGCAAGAATACCTAACACCATGTCAGATATTGGTATGCCCAAATACTTCATTGGCAATTCTCCCAACCTGCAGTTTAACATGTTGGCTTTCCTTTCTTTCTCTTCCTGACTAAACCCAAAGAGGATCACTTCACTCTTATGATAGTTGATCTTTAAACCAGATAACCACTCAAAACAATATAGGATCACTTTCAGTTTTGTAATTGTGCTGTCTGACCCATCTATCACTATTACAGCATCATCTGCATACTGAATGTGTGAAATACCACCTGGGATCAAATGCTCGACCACTCCCTTGATCAAGTGCCTGTTGACAGCCTTGTCCAACATAGCACTTAGAGAATCAGCAGCTAGGTTAAATAGAAGGGGAGATAGGGGGTCTCCCTGTCTTAGCCCTCTCAAAGTTCTGAAGTAAGGTCCCCTAGTGCCATTAACATTGACACAAACCTGTCCCCCCTTGACAGTTTGCATTACCCAATTAATCCACCTAACGGGGAAACCTTTCCCTTTTAAAACTTCTTCAAGGAAGTCCCATCTCACCCTGTCATAGGCCTTCTCAAAGTCTATTTTTAGAATTAAGCCCTGCTTTTTCTTGTGGCTCAGCTCATGTAATACTTCATGAAGAATAACCACTCCTTCTAATATGTTTCTCTCTTGAATAAACCCAGTTTGATTAGGACCAATAACCTCCTTGGCTACTGGGGTGAGCCTGCCTGTGAGAACCTTAGTGAAAACTTTATAATCCACATTCAGCAGACAGATAGGCCTATATTGCTTGATAGTAGCTGCATCTTTGACTTTGGGGACTAAAGTGATCACTCCATAATTCAATCTTTTAATGTCCAAATCGCCATTGTAGAAGTCTACAAACATTTTGTAGTAGTTGTCTTTGATCTTATCCCAGAATTGTTGGAAAAAACTAGCCCCATATCCATTGGGTCCTGGTGCAGCATCTTGTTTCATATAAAAAACTGCTTGCTTAATCTCCTCCATGGTGAAAGCTTTCACCAGTTGTTGACAATTTGCATCAGTCACTTTTCTATCTTCAGACCAAAAATTAGATTTCAGTCTAATCTGTCTATCATCCACTCCCCCAAACAGCAGTTTGTAAAACTGAACTATGTGAGTCATAATGTCATCCTGATTTGTTAACTGTCCTTGCTCAGATTCCATAGAGAAGATTGATCCCTTCCTTCTTCTCCCATTAGCAAAATGATGAAAGAATTTAGTATTGGAGTCTCCTGCCAGAAGCCAGTGCTTCCAGTAGCTCTCTTCCATCAGATAGACTTGTTCTAAATCCCTTTCGACAGCATATCTATGTTCCCACTCCTGAGGCAACAGATCTCTAACTTCAGCTTGCTTATCAATCCTTTGCAGCTCCTCCTTGAGCTCAAATTTGATGTGCCTAGATGTTGTAGCGTTGCGACATTTTTCAGAACTTGACACGGATTGACACATGTAATATTTATTACCCGTATCTTATAGGTTCAAAGATGGGGACCCTGAGAGAATTTATCCTCGGTCATCCTTCTGTATCAACTGTAAAGGTGTGTTCTTAGTTGGAAATAAACTCTCATTTAACTGCATAGCAAATTATCCATGGCAATAATCATACTCAGCGCAGGTGATGTTTGTAAGGACGATGCCGTCTTATTCAAACAGAAGGTGTACGAGAAGAGGTAGCCATCTGCATTTGCATAGTCTAATCTAACAGCCTCTTTGAAATAGTAACCTAAACTTCCATTCGGATAACTTTGACAGTGGAAAAAGGCATGCAAAATGCATAGGTAAGCGTATAGTAGCTGGCAAAGTCATCAAGGAAAGCTATGGTAAACAAAAGCAGCAACACACTTTCACGGTAAAGTTTGATTCAACAGTTTTGTACTACTGTGTCATTTGAGTCTTGTGATCATTTACAGACTACATTACTTGTTCAATTCAATAGATTCAAGTGTTTTGGAGCAAAGGAGCTGGGAAATTACCACCTTTGCATCTGTTGCTTGTCAAAGGGCGCAACCTATATAGAATGGTGACTTTTCGTCAGGTAACAAGAGCTCTCCATATTGTTACTCTGTTTTCTACCTGTCACTTCGTGTTCTTTCTGCTAGTCTTTTATATAATAAGAAACACTCAGATCGTCTTTAGGAGTTGTAACCAGTGTGATGATACAATTCTCATTCTCAAATGTAATAGGGTAATTCAACTGTCCAGCATCAGTACTGGCTGTACATTGGAGGTTCATATTTACAGTTCTTTTTCTATCAGTCTGTGTGCTCTGTATACAGTAATGGAAATACTGGGAACTCTATGTTTCTAAAATAAAAGAAGCATTTTTCATGAATACGAATGCATCCTGTCAGATATCCAAGATGACTATCTCCACATTTCCCAAACTGTGTTTTTTATTCATATTCTCTCCCCCTAGTCGTTTATCAATAGAACTGGGATGTAGTATCGGTTTTATGCAATTCTCATATTTGAGGGTATCTACACATTTCTCAAATGATGGTTTGTATACCAACATTGTCCATGGGATGGCCTTGTGTGATTTTGAACTTCACATCATTTATTTCTCTTATATCTAGCCTTGGGCAAATGAAGTAGAAAGGCTGAAGGTTCTAGAAGAGAAGCACAACAGAGGGGACGAAGCAAGGCGTGTTCGTGCTTTGAAGAGACCTAATTCTGCTGGAAACAGTAATTTCCATTCTCAAGATTGTTTGCGCAATCTCTGCATTAATTTAATGCTGAACTTGGTCTTCTTGTTCATACTTGTTTGAAATCTCATGCCACTGTTACTGATTGATGGTATTGCATATTTAAGTTCGTATTTAATCACGTTCATCAAATGTGACAGGTTATAGATTTCTTGTTTGGTGTTAATACCTTGCTACTAGTTTATAATGAGTTTTGTCATTTTGCACAAAACTACAGTGGGATAGTTACATGTGAACATTTTTTAGTTATAGGAGTATTTAATATTATTAGGAAGTAAAATTTAATGTTTGGGTTGATGTATTAACTGGCATTGGAACCTTTACAACTCATGATATGGAATATTAGTAGGCAGCTGTATCTCATATGGAATCAATTAAAATTCTGAATCACAGGGCTGGAGAACAGCATGGGCAGTAAAATGAATAACATGTTTAATTTCTAGGCTCCCTGAGTTCAAGAAGAAAAGTTGTATTCATAGACTTCTTCTAAGGAACATTACATCTTTCTAGATTCCTGGAACAACTCATGCATGGTATTGTCGACTTAGCAGAACATATGAGCTCCGGGTCTCTATTGCCTTGTTTTGTTAAGCCATTGAGTCAAGCTGCAACACTTAATGACGATTTTACTCAATCTCGTTTTCTTCAGTTCTATGTTTGTTCTACCTAACAGTTTCTATTCCGTTTTTTTGTCTTTCCTATAGCTCTTAAAGGCAAGAAAAAATTGGACAAAGAAAAGCACAAGTCTCGATCTGAAAGGCCTCGCTGCCAATCCAATATTATTGAATTGGATAAAGGCAAAAAACGACCTGCACAATCCTCCAAGTTTGATCTGCCTAATAAAAGATCTAAGAAAGAAGGGTCCCAAGTGCCTTCTGGGAAAAAAGCCACTGGTGGTAGGAGGGCAAAGAAAAATCGTGCCTGCCAAGATAAGAACATTTCTACTGGCCATAACAGTTCTCTATGCAATGACAACAGGGAGAAGAGTCATGCTACCTTTCAGAAAAACTGTCACGTTGAGCCTCTTAACAAGGGCCCATCTAGCTCAAAAGTTGGGATGAACAAAAGGACGACTGGTTCTGGGTGGAACAGAATTGGTGGCACACAGAGTCAATTAGAAGGAAGACACATAACTCCAGCTGCGCTTGTTGAAGCAAATCATGGAAATTTTGTTTTAGTACAGAATGCTTGTGTTGAGAGGCCCCAATGGCCTACTCAATTGCGTGAAGTTGCTCACGTTTTACTGCCTCGCCCCAGTGCCAGCCATCCACATGTACTACCCAAGGCTACAATGGGTCTCCAACATCAAAATGGAGCAATGGCTGGTGTGCATGCGCCTGCATATTTCAGGGCACTTCCACCCAATCAACAGAGGGTAGCATTTCCTTCAGGCAACATGCCACAAACTGTGTACCATCCTCATCCAGAAGAAGCATACGTCGTGCCACACTTAAGATATCCTAGTGGGAGTACTGGTTTCCGTCGATAAGACAGTCTAGTTGATGCCAGCTGCATTTTGATAATTGCATTGGTGGTAAGGCATGTGGTCTTGGTTTATTTCCATTATTCCATTTCATTGTTATGAGTATGTAGCATTTGCCTCTTACATAATGTGCAGAGGCCAGAACATTGTTTCATCTTGTGATCTTGAAATAAAGCTTGCATTTGCCTCTTAGCTCTTGTTTAGTTGGGTGAAGTTTGGGATTTTGGCTACTGTAGCACTTTCGTTTTTATTTGGTAATTAGTATTCAATCATGGACTAATTAGGCTCAAAACGTTCGTCTCGCGATTTCCAACCAAACTATGCAATTAGTTTTTTTTTCGTCTACATTTAATGCTCCGTGCACGTATCGCAAGATTCGATGTGATGGATACTATAGCACTTTTTGGGAAAACTTTTTGGAACTAAACAAGGCCTTACATAATGTGCAGAGGCCAGAACATTGTTTCATCTTGTGATCTTGAAATAAAGCTTCCTCGTGTAAAACAAAAAATTCTGCACCTCAATTAAAGGACTTGATTTTCTTCGCATTTGTGCAGGATGTGATGGAAATGCAGTGCTACCATTGACTTGATTGGGTGGCCTCCGTGATTGCCACGTGAGGGCCTTCTGGTACATGCATAAGATGGCTAAGAAAACAATACCAGGGCTTTGTGTGCTTCAAATGGGGAAGGTTAGGAAATATCACTATCTTTTTGTTGATTGAGTTCGTAGCCGGAATTGTCCTGCAAGACGAAGCGAGATATTCCCAGAAGGGACATAGGTTTCTCATGTACTATGCACACCAATGATGGTTTCTGAAATTGAGCTAGTAATCTGAATGAAATCCAAACCGACACAAATTTTGCTTAGCGCCCTACCTTCTTAGGGAACTACAGCAGTCAGTCAGGACAAACCAGACACTGGGAATTACTATTTCCAGTTCTGCAAATCCATCGTTACCAGTATATAACCTAAAATGAACGATTTTTTTTAATTGATAAAACCTATATTGAACGATTGTTTTACCTAAACACCTGACCAGGGCACATGATCTTTCTTTGTTCGACGCTCGTGTCCTGTGCTGTGATAGAAGCAATTTTGATGGAACTAATTACACTAACCCCCGAAAGTTTTGTGAGGAGATCCGCATGCAAACACCCGTGTCACCAAGGCACTAACATCTCCATCTGCCGTGCAAGTGCACCTGCGAAAAAAAACACAAACCAAGGAAATGGTCGGCGGCGTTGAGTTGGGCGCTGTAGCTACACATCCCTACCTGGAACGGCATCAGGTTTCCTGTCAGTTCTCCATTTGCTTATGTCATCCATTTGCCGCTGTGGCTGTAAAAACCTCGCGCCGCGCATCCCATGTTTGACACTTCTACCCCCGTGTCAGAGACCGTATCTTTTGAACAGGATAGACCGACGAACAATCGGGCCTCAGTTTTTTAGCTCTATCTGTCACATCAATTTTTAGACGCATGCATGGAGTATTAAATGTAGATAAAAAAAGTAACTAATTGCACAGTTTGGTTGTAAACCGCGAGACGAATCTTTTGAGCTTAGTTAGCCTATAATCGGATAAAGTTTGTCAAATATAAACGAAACGTGCTACAGTGTCTAGATTGCAAAAATTTGCAATCTAAGGGAATGTTTGGTTCATTAGTCCAGATTTTAGTCC
>NW_027097981.1:0-40000 GCF_019320115.1 Miscanthus floridulus | reverse complement strand
TATTTCAATAATAGGTAGAAAATGGTTCGGTTACATGCTGAACCCACGGCTTGGTTAGTGGTTCGTTACACTCGCGCCCTGGTACATAGGGAAGTCACCTGTATATTTGCTAATAATACTAGCTACTTCTTTCGTCCATAAAGTTATAATCTTTTGAAGACTTTATCTTAATATATTATTAGTCATTGACAAATCACGCAGCTGCCCGCCATGGTTCATTCCATAGAGTAGCGAAGCATCACACTGCCCAAAGCTATATTCATATGTTGCATTCTGTTACCACACCTCATTCAGCGGCCCAGCCCG
Organism: Miscanthus floridulus; assembly: GCF_019320115.1. Taxonomy (NCBI): domain Eukaryota; kingdom Viridiplantae; phylum Streptophyta; class Magnoliopsida; order Poales; family Poaceae; genus Miscanthus; species Miscanthus floridulus. The sequence continues at coordinate 39,694 of NW_027097981.1, read as the reverse complement.
CAGAACAGGTAAAGCCCAGGAGAAGCTGATGCAGGCGATCCAAGAACCTAGATGTATTCGGCCCAGACTGGTCCAACAAGATGTGCGAGCTGTGCGCCAATATTAATGTATTATGTAATGGCAACGTATAAGGTGCAAACCAACTAACCTGTACAAACTTAGAAACTACCAATCAGGACCACTAGATGCTGATCCAATGGATGGGGTGAGAGGTGGGATTTTTTTGCACTTAAGCCCCCCACCCGCCGACCTTTTTTTTTGAGCTTAAGCCCCCTCACTCCATCCACTGGATCAGCATCTAGTGGTCATAATTGGTAGTTTCTAAGTTTGCACAGGTTGGTTGGTTTGCACCTGATATGTTGTCGTATGTAATAGGGAATAGGGAATCGCAAACTCTAACGTGGGTCGGCCCACGCGCGCGTGTCCACACGACCTTACGCCCGCTCCCACTCGTGCGGCTAGGGTTACCGGAGACGAAGACGACGACGAAGCGGCTAGGGTTCTAACGACGGCGGCGCGGTCTTCCATAACTCTGGCGGGCTTAGAAGAGAAGGGGCTCCGGGGAGGCAGGCTGGCCAGACGGTTAGGGGCCCTGGTGGCGGTGGAGGCGACCGGGCCAGGTCAGAGTGAGGGTGTCACAGCGGGGCGGTGGGCGGCGGCTGGGGTGAGGACGATGACAAGGGAGGGGCGCGGGGAGGGAGAAAGGGGTGGGGAAGGAGGCGGACGTGAGGTACACGATGACCCATCACACGTTAACACCGTCCATAGGGAATAGCCGAGGGTAGGAAAGTCTAGTAGATTGTAACCAAAGTTTCAAAAAAAAGGTGAATTATAACCAAACTCAACTATGTTCTTCCTCTTCGAGAATATCCAACACCGTCGTCTTATCCTACTTCTATATTCCTCCGAACAACCCTTACACAATTCCTTACCATGCGCATATTCTGCTACACTCAACATCAACGATCAGTGTTCACCTACCAAAATAAAGCTAACAAAAGGGGCAAAATTCGATGCAAAGTTTGTTTGGCCAAATACACAGTCTGTTTTCTTTGTGCCAAAACTTTACATGAAATCAAAACTGGCATGTAAAACCAAACCATCCTCGTAGCACCCGGTTTGGTGCGGAGCCAGCACACGCTATGACTGTTTGGTATTGCTCTTTCCCTAGTTTGGTCACCTGGCCTTGGTCTTTTCCCTGGTTCGCTATCCCCATTTAACTGTCGTTTTGGCCTTCTACTAGATACATCAAAGATTCTCTAAATTTGATATACATGATGTCTAGATACATAGAAGATGCTTTGAATCTAGACACCTAGAAACATAGCCAGACCGACACATAAATGGAGACAGAGGGAGTATGTAACTGGTAAGCGTACGTCACGTCACTTAAGCCACACATATTTTAAAAAAGGCCCTCGCAGGTATGATAATGTGTGTTGTATTTGTTCATATATTGTAAATGTTGGTAAAGCTAGGGACTACAGTGAATATAAGGAAAGAGTTGTTGTGCCGCCCGCCTATAAAGCAGACGTACTGATTCCTCAAACCTGAGCAGCTCACATTGTCAGATTAGATTAGCCACTAGAAGTACCGCTCCTTGAGTTGTCTTCTGATCTAGAGCAAATTTTGCATTACACAATTTGTTTACTGCCTTTCATATGCCGAGGAGGAGCTACCGATTTGGCATGGAGGCTAGATCTCCATAAGAGGCACATATATATTTAGCAAAGTTTACAACGGGACTGGTCACGCTCACATCGACGACCGCGCGCCACCGGAGACGAAGAAGATGGCGTCGGCTAGGGTTCTAGCGTTAGGTAAGGAGATCTATTCACCGACAGTCTTAGAAGGGGGTTTGGGGGGGCAGTCGTGACACGAAGGTGGAGGCAGGCGGGTCTGGCAGAGGGGGCCTCACAGCGGAGGTCGTCGATGACCTGTGCCCTGGGATTAGGGGAGGGCGGGGTCGCCGGCCGAGGACGGGAGGTGGGTGAGGCGACATACTATACCACAACCTTTCTTTAGCGTCGCCTGGTGGGTCGTTAAAGGTTGTTTCAACGACTTACAGTTGGTCGTTATATCTTTTTAACGATCCTTGTATCTGCCGTTGATACTGGCGTCGTTTTAAATCTTTAACGTCCGACCGACCGTCTCACATTGTATAGCAGATATAACGACAGACTGTCTAACACCTATTATAAACTTACAACGACACACTGCCTGATAATATGTATTTTTAGCGACCAACTGTCTGACACTAAGCATACAAAAAATTAACTATATAATTGCATTTGTTTATACGTTAACCATAAAATCAACATTAATTGTCAGCATTTAGAGAATACACACCCATGAAACACATAAATTGGAATAAAGCTCACAATTGATAAAACATAGCTATTAATTTTCATTGAAACCATCAGAATTTGTACTTGTACAATTTTCACACAGAATACTAATGCAATAACCAAGCTAGCTCACTCAAGTACTACACAAGATGTTGGCTTGTACAGCTCATAACTCATATTCTTTGCTTGCACAACAAAATCTTTTATCACTAGAAAGTCATGAACAAAAATAGCCACAATGAGCATCATGATCACACTACCTCTAGTTCATCGACCTAAAAATCAAAGATTCCATTCATCAGTAACATAGACTAAACTTGATATCCAAATCATATAAAGAATTTTCATATCACTAGTAACACAGACTAAACTAGGCAAGCAGTAACACAATCGGAAGCAATTATTGTAGATACCTAATGACAAACTCTATTTTTTAGCACTACACCGGAAGATCAACTGTCCCAACAATAATTACACTACTATGTTTCGACCGAGCTCGTACCAATGATTATTGGAATAGTGAATGCAATAGTGGAAGCTATCTTAAATGGAAATTGTCATTTAGAATAAGGGGAATCACCAAAATCACTGCAAGTTTCTTATACTGTACTTCATTAACTTTATGTCATCTATGGTGCAGTGAGAGGCATCCACACTAAAAGAGACCTTCAGGTCCACTAAAGCTAGTGACACCGACAAATGAAATACCCACCTGGAATTGGAAAGTAAGATGATCTTCAACCACTTATCGACAACTAATATTATATCAACTACATTTACTGACTCTTAATAACGGTGGGCAATGAAAACATGGCAATGGTAAAATAAAAATTAGCTATACAGGGAATGGGCTAGATTTCTTTTATGTGGAGTCATGAACACTTATTTGGCCTATGAAAAGACGACATGTTCAACAGATAAGTGTCGCGGAAATGCATATGTTGCGTTGGATTTGCGGTCATACAAGAAGGGATCGAGTTCGGAACGATGATATACGTGATAGATTAGGGGTAGCACCAATTGAAGAAAAGCTTGTCCAACACCGGTTGAGATGGTTTGGACATGTCCAACGGAGACCTCAAGAGGCACCAGTGCGTAGTGGAATCCTAAGTCAGGATAGTAACGTGAAGAGAGGCAGAGGAAGACCGAAGTTGACTTGGGTAGAGGCAATAAAAGGAGACGTGAAAGGATGGAATATACCCAAAGACTTGGCCTTAGATAGGAGTGCTTGGAAGACAGCTATTCACGTGCCTGAACCTTGATTGCTTCTGCTGGGTTTCAACTCTAGCCTACCCCAACTTGTTTGGGACTGAAAGGCTTTGTTGTTGTTGTTGTTGTGGAGTCATGAACACTTATTTGTCTAACTAACAACTGGTCCAGCTTTATGTTTGTTGGCTGCAAAAAAAATGGAATTGCCAAACTGAAACTCTTATGCACATGACCGGAAAAAATGTATCTGATAGCATGCACAAAATAAGAGGGGGGTAGGGAACCAACCTGCATAGCAGAAGTTGATTAGAGCAATGGGTCCTCCCAAACTGCTGTATTGCACGACCTGCACTCCAAGGAACTTCAAGAGTTATGTGTATTCTTCTCTGCAAAATTAAAGCAAGCAGTTTGAGCATTGTTTTGATAAATTGGCTTCTGTCATAATTGACACATATGGCTAAAATGGAGCAACATAAGACCTGGTTTTTTGCCCTTCTATCAACATGGAGAGAAACACCAGCTAACCCTGCATCAGATATAATTGCAATTAGTTTTTTTGCCATCCATAAACTGTTGCTTTCTATGCAGATAGTCTAATTATTTCAGTGACATTGTCAAGTCCCCCTAGCTACAAGATAACAAATGTGAAAACTTTTTTGCCATCCATAACCCTGCAATCTTAAAATTCCTGCAAGAAAGCAATGCTGAATACGCTGAATACACTGCAAGAAAGCAAGGTTCTTTTTACCCATTACATTTACATGTAGACAGACAAAAGGAGAAAAGTAAGGATCTGTCTTGCACCTAATGGGGTTAGTAAATGAGACAGTCAAAGTGAACAGTGTTATCAGTGTCCTATTTGTTTAAATCTAACAGAGCAACATGACTTTGCAAAATTCAAAGAAATTTGTCATGTCAAAGAACAGCTTAATAAGAATAATTGTCCTAGACTCCTAGATGTCCCTGAAATTTAGTTCAATTCAATTCAGTCGTACTGACAGGCAGGCAAGCACGCAATAAAAACAACACATGCATATTAACTTTAACAAGAATAAACATTGCAAAATAGGGTGATCAGTTTGGAGGGGAGGGGGCACCTATCTTATAAGTCAACTTTCCATATTTCTTATGAGCTACACTTGTTTTTCAACTAAGCTATAGATTCTCTTGAACTATCCACAGGAAGCAAAACAAAGAGGAAACAAAATAATCTTAAGCCACAGTAACTGAATGTGGAGTAATTGAAGATCAAACTAAACCACAGTCCACACTGAAGATCAAACTAAGCCACGGTCCACACTGAGTAAATTTAAAGGCAACTGCTATACTTCCTACAATAAATCTGGATGACACATTGAAGCTCTGCATGAACTATGCATTCATTTTTGCCATATGCCAAATCGACTAAGCAACATCTGGGATGCAGAGAGCACACTCAGTTTCTATGCCATGTGTACTTGTTAATTTGGCCCAGTTAAGCAAATAAGCAACAACAAATCTGTCCACTAGAATAAACAGAAGCCATAATTAGTAGCAGAAATTAGAAACTTCACCTTGTGCCCAGAACAACCAGAGCGACAAATGTAGTGGATGTAAAGCTCACGATTATCTAGAGATCATAATTTATGACAAGTGAAACCTGAAAATGAAAGAAATTTCAGTAAGCTAATCCACCTGGGACTAAAAGAAAAGTTTTTTTTTTTGCAAAACAAATCGAAGTTAGTAGGCATGTATACACTTGTAATTAGATCAGATCCGGATGCCACAAAATAGCTTAAGTTAGGGTATGGGTGCTCGTCCTAACAGCCTAGATAAGGGGCCTGCATACTTGGTGGGTGCTCGTCACCGGCGAAATAAGTAATAGATCAGATTCAGATGCAAATAGCCAAATAGCTTGAGTTAGGGTACAAGTGCACGTTGCAACAGCAAGGGAAGAGAAGGGGCGTGCATACCTGGTGGTGGGCGCTCGTTGCTGGTGAAGGACACGATGAGGAACTGGGCACCTGGCGTAGGGCGGGTGCTCGTCTCCTTGGGCGCTGACGACACGGCGGGTGCGAGCTCTGTTGACGACAGCTAGGGCGAGTGCTGACGATGATGGCGAGGGCGGGGATGCCAGGGGAGGAGAGGAGCACAAGGCCCGCGCCTCATCTCCTCGGCGATGCCGACGGGGGGGGGGGGGGGTAGGGATGCCGTGGAGCAGCAGCAGGAGGGGCGGCATCGCTAGGGTTCAGTAGAAGGCGGCAGCGAGTCGCGCGGGGGTGAGGGGAGTGCCGAGCGAGGGAGGGGATAAGGGTTGGGTTCGGAAGAATTTGGTTATGACCGGTGGGTCGGTGGGCCACCAAAATATTAGGCGAGAGCTGGGCCAGCCAAGCGCGCGAGCCCAATTATTATGTAGCGACGTTTGGTTGGTCTCAAAAACTAGTGCCCTGTTGCCTGGGCTGATGAGCCAGGACTGAAAGTATCGTTGGCTGATTTATTGTGAGAGAAAAATACTGTTCGTTGGCTGAAAAAGTAAGGCTTATAAACCAAGCGAACAGGGCGTAGGATATAACGATAGATAGTCGAACGTTAAAGTGAAATAATAATAACGACAAACAGTATATTCCAAAAACGAGATATAACGACTGACTGAATGTTAGTAGTCTTTAACGTCCGACCTTCCAACGCTATTTTGGTATTTTTAACGACCCCTATGTGACGTTAATGTTGGGCTATGGTATAGTGACGGGAGCCGGCGGCCACCGGTGGTGGGGGCAGGGGCAGGGGCGAGGACAACGCCGACGAAGGTGTGACAGCGAAGCTTTGGGGGGGGGGGGGGGGGGGGGGGGGGGGGGGGACGGGAGGTGGTCGGCACGGTGAGGCAGCGGGAGGCGACGGCTGCCGGTGGTGGAGGATGGGAGGGGTGCCAAGGAGGTAGAAGAAGACGATGGGAGGGGGCGTCGCGGCGGAGAAGACAGTCGCGTGCTCTCGGAACACGCGACCGGTCGCGCAATATTGGCCTCCTATATATTTCGATTCTGGTTTTTTTTCATCTGGTCAAGAAGAGTTGTAGATACGTATGTGCATCTCAAGGCTAACGAGAAACTATATATGTATCCTGTTCAGGTTTATGTAGCCACGCTATGGTGTCGGGAAAGCTTGGTTATCTACGGAGAAAAAACACAAGATGCGTCCGGTAAAAGATGCACCCACGGGCATGAGCATGTGTGGTGCCATGGGTATGCGTGCGTCAACCTTGTAATCGGGGAAAAAAAGGCACAGAAGGTGTAGAAGCACCAAGGGGGTCTAGAAGAGCCAACAAGGCAAAAGTGCATGACAAGATGCAGAAAGGCCGAGGCTCGTAGGCCCCATTTGGCTTACTTTATAATCTGCACTATTTAGCTTATTTTTTTTAGCTAAAATAGTATTTTTCTCTCCTACAATTCAGCCAGAACAATATTTTTACCTAATTCAGCCAAGTTTCAGTAAGCCGAACGGGGTCATAGCTTCATGGGCATCCTCCTCCTGCTCGGCACCTTCCTGATCTGTAAGAATTTGGGTTATCTGTGCCGAGTAAAGAAGGTATGATTTGTTTTGTGGCAGCTTAGATATGGTGCATTCGTCAGGAATACCTACTTGTACTCGACGTACATATATGTTTAGATGATATAAAAGCTGTTTGTTCGTCTGGAACATGTCAGCGCTATCAGTCTTGGAAAATAATCGGAGCTCATCATTATTAGGATCCTGCAAGTTGTTGCAAATGGTTTCCAATTCTTTCATCGGCAATCCGTCTTGAGAAAAAGAAAATTAGTGATTGATCCTATTGCTTAGCAGATTTCTTGCATATTGAAATATACCACGCACAGTTGTATCATGGAAGAAATATTATTACCAGGAATTTCCAGATGTTTTCAGCGGTTTTTGGTGATTTGGTTCAGGTCCCTCAAACTCATTGTAGCAACTCATAGTTCAGCATTATTGTTCACTGATGTTAATCTTTGGTTTTAATTTGTGTCCCAAAAAAAATGAAAGAATGCAAGATGAGAGGAGCCTCGTCCGTTTCAGAAGTGGTGGGGTTCTCTAGCAACTACCAAGGCAGAAAAAGCACTCACATAGTCACATGTGCCCGTGACCGTGTCTAGCGTGCGTGCGTGCGTGCGTTTGAACAACAAAGAAAGAAGAAAGAAAAAACAAAAGAAAAAGGAGAGAAGGAAGACAAACTTCCGTTTGCGGGGCCATATATGTACTCGTATAGTTTGGCGGGCCAGCCCAAATCCAGGCCTGACCGCGCAAACAAAGGCTACGTCGTGGAAGCGTCGCGTGAAGTGCGGCTGTGGGGTGTGTGGGCTAATGGCCGTGTGACAAGACGCGAACATTTTGGGCTTTTGGCCCCGTGGACCGGAGCGCGGCGGCTGGTGGCCGCCGGCGGTCCCGATGGACGTCGCACGGTCCCAGGCTCCCAGCTCTGGCTCAACGGAAGCGATTCGGCTGGTATTAAAGTCGACTAAAACTAATTTATTATGAGAGAAAAATAAGCTAATAAGCCGAAGGTATCCACGGTGCACGGAGCGTTCTCAGGGCCGCCGGCGCTGAATCGATTGTTCCGTTTGTTACACGACGCCGCCCGTGCCTGCTGCAGCAAACCACGGCACGATTACCATGGACGAGCATGAAGGACGCCAATGCAAGTGCGGGCGTGCAGGAAAGTCGCGACAACGTACTTCCTCCCTTCTAAATCATAACTTATTTAGATTATGATATACATCTATACTATGTCTAGTTATGTAATAAAAATAATATGTATTTACAAAAAAAAATCAAAATAGTTTACAATTTAGAACGAAATGAGCTGGGACCCTCGATCGACGCCGGCGCACGTTGGAATGGTTGGTTGGACCACGGCAACAGCACGGATTGGAATTGAAATGGATAGACATGTGTGCCTTCTAGCGGCCTGTTCGTTTGATCTTGTTTGGTTTATAAGTCGTATTTTTTTCCACCAACGAATATTATTTTACTCTCACACCAAATCAGCCAACAGTATTTTCAGTCATGGCTTATCAGCCAAACAAATACAAACGAACGGGCGTACGTCGTCCGCTAGAAACCAGCAGACGCAGTGCACAGTGAGAGTACATGCATCTTTGTTAACAAATTAAAATCTACTAAGCACATTTTTTTTGTTTCTTTGCTTCACCAGGTTCCATGCATGCTTGCTACAACACGTGGAGTACGGAGTACTCCGTATCTTTTGCTGGAAGCTCCGGGGGCCGATTGGATCTCCGGATGGAGTACGTCCGGAAGCACAGTTCCGTCACTTTGGACCGTACGGTTTGAAGTTTTGGACCGTACGGTAAATGGCAAATGGCGTGAACAGTGGCGCGGCCCCACCCCATCACGACGGCTCGAGGCGCTTGAGCTGAATGGCCGCGCGTCATGTGCCGTGCTAGGTTGTCCCTGTCTGCGCCGCACACGGCAGAGGGCAGACCACAGTGCGTGCATGCACCCACGTGCCCACAGTGACATCGGGCTTGTCGTATAAATAGTACTATTTCAACGAATAAATAATATTTTTCTCTCGTAATATTTTTTTTACAAAGTGAACAGGACCAAACTTGCACTATATACTACAGTACTATATTGCTCATCAAGCAATCCCACTGCAGCACAGCTCCGACGTAATATATAACACAACAAATATTTACAATGGGATATATATGCCCATATATGGGACGCATCTCGTCCTTGACACGTAAGGGCGTAAAAGAATATACGAAGTAGACTATCGAGCCATGGAGCTGTTGTTGGCACATGCCAGACTCCATCGAAAGTTGAAGCTTGAAGCTGTGTACGCATCGGAAGGTCGCCACTCGCCGGCAGGAGCATGAACGAACCCCACAGGTCGACTACCACTCCTCTCTTGGTTGTTTAAACAATGCAATCGCCATGTGATGAAATGAACCTGAACCTGAATGAACAAGAAAAAGGGATGGTGATCCGATATATACTATAGTATTAGCGAACTGGAAAGATGCCGGCCGGGCGGCCGGCCGGGGCCAAGAAACCGAGATATTCCTGCGTGCTGCCCATGCACGCATGTTGGTTACCAGGCCATCGTGCGGTGCGGTCGTGGCGTCGTGCCCCCATGAGTCTCAAGCTAACACCACTGAGAATTCTTCGATGGAGCCGTTGTTTACAAACCCATGTCCATTGACCACGCGACATGACAAAAATTTTAAATTTGGCGCGCCTCCCTCGGCATCAAAAGCTTCCGTCCCCGTCCACGGTCCATGGGCGACTGTTTCCAACGGAGCGGAGCAGACCTCCCTGTCTGCTGAAAACATTTGCCTAGCAGGACCTCTGTTTCAAACTTACAACGCATATGAAAATGAAACTACGAATTTGAATCTTTTCAGAGAATTTGCCATGGAACAGTGAGGTTACCTATACGGAGTACTGCACAACTTGGCCACAACTTGTGCTGCTTACGAGGCAATGACAGGCGTGCATGTTCGGTACCAGCTCGTTCGGTGGGTTTCGGGGACCAAAGATTTGGATCGGATGGCTCACTCACAGTTACAGTACTGGTCCAGGTCCATGCAAAGCCATGCGGTGGAGGCATTCACCATTCAGGCATGCATCCCCGTGTCATGCCTTGGCCGTGAGGTTTGGATTCAGGTCTAAAGTTTAGTTCGTGCCACCTCAAACATTCGGATGCTAATTAGAAAAACTAAACATGAGTTAATTATAAAACTAATTATATATGAATAGACTAATTAGCGAGACGTACCTACTAAACCTCAATCTATGTAATTAATTTATATTTAATACTACTGATTAGTATCAAATATTTAATACGATAGAGCTAAACATTAGTCCAGAAACCAACACCATTAAAGCAAGTATAATAGCAGGCTGTAAGCCGACTAAATGCTGAGGTGGAGGAGAGAGGGGAGGAGAGAGAGAAGAAGTGGGCTGTAAGCTTAAAGCCGGCTTAGGCACAAGAACCAAGAAAATCTGTGAGAGAGACAAGTGGGCCATGTATTAACCGTAAAGAGCCAACTACTATATGAGTGGGCTAAGAGAAGGTTGCAAGGAACCTTACAGCCAGCAAGCCGGCTGTATTATTAGTCTTGCTCTTAGATGGGGGCATGGGGCCACTACTAGTACTCAGTACGACCAAGAACGCTTGCATCCTGAAAACCAGGGCACCATGTTCCCTGGACCAGCGGACGGTACGCATTTTTTTTTCTTTTTCCACAAAGAAATTGGAGAAAAGTTTGGCTTATGGACAAACCCGCACATGGTTCTCTTCCTTTCTCGACGACATTACATTGCATGGTTTGGTTTTGGTTGGTCATGCGCGTCACGCAAAGAAACGAGTGACACACAAGCCAACCCACAACACAACACATGCACGCTTAGCAGGAGTTGTTTACTGCACTTGTCTGAATCCCTGAACTATTTATATGCAATGGTTTTAGATTCATTCGTGTAGACCTCAGCTCACTCGCGGAACCTTTTTTTTTTTATACGAAATTCAGTCAAAGAACCAATGATCAAAGGCGCAGAAACTTTCCACAAGAAACAATCAAAAGCTGGACTCTCAAGTCCTGCTACTATAGGAACGAACAAGTCGATGGCTGGCAGTGCAGTGGCAGCAGCAAGTTGGGCCGGCGAGGTGGGGTCGCGTGTCCGTCCCCGGGCTTGTTCGTCCCCCCACGCAGTTTCCAAACAACTTGCCGCTGCCTTTTCTTCTTATATTATTCCAACGCGTTGCGTTAGCTGTCAGGAAGAGGAAGAATCCGTCCTCCCTATTTCTCACATGTGCTCCATCTCCATCGGTGCTTCTGCCTTTTGATTAAAGAATCCGGCATCAGGGACAAGTCATGCCCGTGTGTGCATCTTCCTCCTCCCTACCCTCCTCAGCAGTCAGCTATGGCCCTCTATCTTCAACCGGACAGCGCCACTCAACCTACCGCCTCTCTGACTCACGTGCTGCCTTCCATGGCTATATCTATCTGCATGATTATTAGGTGAATCAAGAAGGTAAAACTGTCTCATAAGTCATATCAAGTTCACTTTCTTTACAGACTCAAATGTCGCACGGATCGATTGTGTGGGTAATATGTTCTTTTTTTGGCAGCAAACTGTATAGTTGGAGGCGCAAGCAAGAAACAGAGACAGATAACAGATTCTCATGAATTGGTTGTAGTTTTACAACCTAGATTGCTCCAGTTATTACCATAAACTACCAAAGACTTGCAGCAGCAGGAACATAACAAGAATCCAAACAAACCTGGGTTTGCGAAGCCATGTGATCAGAAAACAACAACAATACAATGAGGATATACTCAGGATCCATTACAATCACTTGTTCTGCATACATCAAGGCTAGAGCCAAACGATCTGGCTTTTAGAAAATACATATACTTCTCTTTGCGCTATCATTTTCCTAGCATGGCCAATTCAGAGTCGCCGTGTGTTAAACACCCCCCAAAAACTTCTCTCGGACTCCCGGTGATGGTCAGGACTGGCTGGCTACTTTTCTTTACATCCAGAACTATGTAACAAGAGGGCGTCGAACCACGACCTAAACAGAACACTAAAACACGATAACGAGAGAATATTTATGGTTTCGGTACTCGATCTAGTGGCAAAGCAAATCTCAGATCATTCTGCAGAAGCTTGGTGAGGTTGCTGTGCCGTCTTATTTGGCTGTGTTGTTGTGTACTAGCTCAGGCTCAGGTTGGACTTCATGGCATTCGGTCCTAGTCCAAGCCATGGCTGGCTCTCGGGCTCCTTCTTCACTGGTGCCGCATCAGAAGAAGTTTGATATGGTGCCTTTGCATTGAGACTGAGGAATAAAAGGGCACAAATTAGTTCCAAATACAACACTGAAAAAAAAATCGCCATAATGAAAGTAACAATCACCACAACCACAACTTACCGATCCTTTCTCTTCTCAAGGAAGCGGTGAAGAGACGCCTTCCTCATAATAGGCATATCTACAAAAGAAAAGACATGTTTCGATCAATAATCGGAAAATAACAAAGTTCACCAATCATATTTTAAAACTTCAACTAAGTAAGAACAGAAGCAGAGGGAGGAGTATTTACCAGAAGCATTTGTGCGAGCAGGCTTCTTAGCATCAGCCTGAGCAGCAGGCTTGATGACCGGGGCAGGCACTGCCTTGTCGGTGATAGCAGTAGGTGCAGAAGGTTGAGGCAAAACAACGTTCTGTACCACAGGGCTGCCCTTGCTGGCCAGCTGCATCAGGTCCTTTGCCTTGTCGGCAGGGAAATCATCAAACACCAGCACCTTCCCGCCATAGAAGATTGTGAGCTGCTTAGGCTTCTCTTTATTTTCTTGCTCCCTGACAAATATTACAGAGAAGAACAATGAGAACAACGGTGCTTGTAGAACACTACTTCAGCTTAGCAAATCGATTGTCTACTCTCTTTTCCTTTCTCTTGGTTAAAAGACCTTATCTCACATGGATGGCAGGGTTCCATCTCAGATTAACCCCTCCTAAGTTGTTACCAGCAAGGTAGTTAATGATAAACATTAGGTATACAATCTAAACAACTCTGAGCATGTCGGTTGCTTTGTCTGATAAAAGGAAACGTTTTGTTGCTTCTTACAGAAGACACTTCAAGACTACTCCTACAAAGATACAGTTTTGACCAGGGAATATCACAGAAACCGAACTACAAGGATGCTTTACACACGGGTCTGTTTTTTACCATCCGGGTCAACTAGATTTCAGACCACCTTATAACATGTTTCACCTATGAACACTCATTAAACTCAGATTACTATGTTTCCAAAGTCAAATTGTTTGGCCTTTTGTCCATGAGACCTAACACAGCTAGGTTCGAGTTCTACTGCTACCAAACAACTGTCGCGCGAACCAGAATCGAAATGGATTTATAAATGATGTAAAGCAGCAGTACGCACCTAGGGGCAGCAGCATCCTTGACGCCGAACCCGGCGCTCTGCGGGAACAGCTCCATGGTCTCCTTCCTCCTCTCGGCCTCCTCGCCCTCCGTTCCGGGGAGCAAGTTAATTGTCGCCGGCATCCTCTGCTGCTCGACCTCGCCTGAGAAGAAGAAAAACAAAGCCGGATAAGGGAGTGCGAAATTCGAAGCCCGAAAACGAGGTTTCCAAACCGGATAACCAAGGCCCCGCCCAGATCTCACAACACGCCCCCCCACAGGAATCGAAACTGGACCCCCCAGATTTCGAAATCTCCCCCTACACCCAGAACTACAGGAGGAGCCAGGTCTCACAACAGGGCAGACCCGGCCCGCCGACACCGCCGGATTCCGGTGCTCACCTTTGATCCCGAGGCCTAGCTCGGCGGCCGCGGCGCCGTTCTGGCGGACGAAGCGGCTGAGGAGGCTGCACGCGACGGCGAAGCTGGTCGCCCTCTCCCCTGGCCTCGCGGACGCCGCCATCGCCGGTTGTCTCTCTCACCCCCAACCCCAGCCGGTCAAGCACAAATCTCCGCGCCGCCGGCTCCAACTCCTCCGCCCAGGACGTCGTGCGCTGCTCCTCGCACTCGCAGGTCGCAGCAGCAGCGGTGGTTAGCCTCCTATCTCTCTCTGGCTCGTAAGCGCGGGCCTCGTGTGAGCACGCCGCGCCCCCACGCTATTATAAAGGACCCCGCGGTTTCCACCCAAATCCCGCGATTAAAAGCCCAAGGGAATCGATTGCTCGAAATTGTTTATCCTCGTTTTCGCTGGCGGAGGAGGGAGGGTGAGTAATTTAATTTATTTTAATGGCGTGGGGGGCGGGGGTGGGGCCCGCCATGAATGCTTCGAGAGAAAAACGCGCACGTGCTTCGTGTGGGGAAGGGACAGGACAGGAGAGGGAAAAAAAGTTTTCCTTTTGGGACGTTGCGTCCGCCGAGCGCTCGCTTCCGACGGGACGGGTGGGCCCCGCGCGCCTCTCCTGCGTGCGCGCGCGCGGTGGTGGCCTCGTGATCGCGGGTGGGCCGCGCCGAGCGGGGTCGATTGGGCTGCTCGGTAACACGATTTGCTGCTGGTGCTGGGTCAGGATTGGGCCGGGCTCGCTCGCTTTGACTAGACCCTTTGGGTGTCGTGTGTTGCTGTTTGATGGGGACGGGTTAGGCTCAGCATATTACTGCGGCAGGACAGGCGACAATTAACCATGCGTTTTTTAGACCATTTCTTTTCATGGAACGTTTTTATCTAGTATTGGCAGATTACATGTGGTTCAGACAAGTGTGTTCGTTCGACTTCTTCAATCAAGTCAAAGGTGTGACTACAATAACCTTACGTCAAGTAATTTGTCGTGAGTCAATTTTTTTGCCTAACTTTGACAATTTTAGACAACGAAACAGTACTCAGACTCAAAGCAAAGGTTAAATTGTGCTTGCTGAGAGCATTATCTATTCCCTCCTTCATTTAGCCATACAACTTGAGATATTTATATCTTCTTAGATGGAAAAAAAATAAATAAAGCAAACCCTAGCTAACACGTCCGGAGGAGCAGGAGGTGGCCGAAAGCAACATTTTGGAGGGATAGCACTATAGCTAGGTTAGTAGGTCACCACGGTCGTGGCACAAAAAAAAATCACCATGAAACTTCCTGCTGTCTTCCTAGCCACCATCCTTTTCACCCTATCTTTGTCTCTCGTCTGGTGAAATTCGTCTGTATCTGTCCCAGCTTGATTTTCCTCTTCTTTAAATGCTATATCTCTTTATTAAAGGTGCTTAAATAGATCGCAGTTGCAGAGGAAAAATTTACAGGTTGCAATTCGACCAAGCTTATGTACTGTATCATCTGTCATCCAGTGTGCTCATGCAGCATATGTACCGTACAATACCGTCCCGTGAGATTTGAAAAGGCTATTTAGCCAGTTCTTGAAAGCATTATATATTGATTGACAGGAATTGATAGATCTATTTTACATCATCTTTGCTAATACATTCCTTCGTAGCGTCCGGTGTGGTTTGTGCTTGTGGGATCATGTAGCATGTCTGTGTTGACCGTTGATTGATCTACGTACAAGCAGACGAGAGGGTAGATGTTACTGGTTTGTGTTGCTTTCTTTGGCTCCTTTTGCGCGACTGCTATTCCACAAGCAATTGTGCTAAAAGGAAAGCGAAGTACGAGTGTTCGAGAGTGATGCTCCAAAGCCTCCACTCTGGTTTGTGTGCTCCTGGTTTCAAAAATTACCGAGGATTTAGGATTTCCAAGTAGCCGTTGTAATGCTAATCTCTGTAAAAGTTTTAATCCAAGGCTCACATAGGTTGTCGTACATGTCTATGCATGGGAGATAAAAAAAAACTGTAGTGTGTGTGTGTATGTATATATATATATATATATATATATATATATATATATATATATTGAAAGTTTATTTAACAATAACCTTATTCGTTCATCCTCCTCCTCCTGTCCCCCCTCCCTCTGACCTCTATTTCTCACGTGATAAAGAAGGAGAGGAGTGAACCGAGGCGACGAGCAAGCAAGCAATGGGGTGTTGGCAAATGGAGGTCCGGAGAGAGAGGAGGGAGATGGATGGAGCCTGGAGGAGGAAGAGGACAAGGTCGAGTTCATCCTACTAAAGTGGATTCACTCACACCATGTAGTTGAGCCAAGGCACCAGATGCAATTTGGTGTATTCATCCATCTTTCTGTCTCCCAGACTAAGAAATAAACATTTTAGTTGTTGCGGTGTCTAAATGGTAAAGATGCATGCTTTCCTTAATAATATGAACATTGACGGTGTAGACCAACCAATACCACAGAAGAACGGTGTCCGTGGACAAAGTTTTGCCCTATAGTACAGTACTACTACAAGATTTAAAAATGATAAGAAAGAATGGCTAAATGACATAAGATGCATGCGTGAAAGAATAAACTTAAGACTTTTTTTTAGCATGAATAAACTTAAGACTTGATCAGCATCGCACGCCAGCGGACTGCCGGGGCAGCGCAAACCGCAGGAAACCATTTTTTTCTTTTTTTGTCAACAAGGAAACCAAAATTTAAGGGCCGTGGAACTAACAACGAAGAACTTTTCAGTGCCACACGATAACATATATGTGTCCTCCACGTATATAAAAGACGAGCTCGTGTTGCACGCATATACTTAAACCAAGCCAAAATCACATCTACATCTACTTTTATATGACAAATTGCAGCATCGATCTTTATGTGATTTGCAGCATATTTTCTCCCTCTTGGGTGAGGCGAGAAGGCCGACAGCTGCTTTGACGTAGATGATGCAATTAGTATCTTATAAGCCAAAGTAAGCACACTTGCTTCCTTAAAAGGAGTAAATAACAGATGGATTTGTTGGACAAGCGTCTCATCTCATCTATCGTCTATCTCTCTACTAATCGTTGATTAGTACGTGCACCATGCAGATGCATTTTTATAAGCGCAATGATTTTATATGGTTTCTTTTGCCGTTAGTCATAAACAAGTTGATTGTAGATAATTACCTCTAGGTAACATCGGTCTTTGTTGTCTGCAAGAAACCACCACTAATTTGTTGATTGATTACTCTCCCGCCGGCCGGCTCACCTAGCCTCTGCACAAGTGTCTGGTTCACATCCAACTGTGCTCGCTCTGAAGTCTGACCGTCGTTCTCACCTGTTCCCAATCAACAACCTGTATGCTGTTCAGAGTTCAGACTAGTATATATGGTGATTAGGCATACAGATTAACTTTAGAATACGTGTGCGGTGCATTATTGCAGACTTCCTAGAAGTGTGGTCTTTTATTTCGCTACCGGAAACCGGCTCTTTGCCGAGTACTTTTATGTTTACCGAGTGCATTTTCTAGGACACTCGGCAAAGAAGCTCTTTGCCGTGTGCTGAGCTAAAAACACTCGGTAAAAAAAACACCCGGTAAAGAAGGAGTTTGCTGAGTGTCAACAAAAAAAACACTCGGCAAAGATAAAAAAAATTACTCGGTAAAGATATGGTCTGCTGAGTGTAAAAAAAAAACACTCGGCAAAAAAAATAAAATCATTTTTTTTGAAAAAGAAGAAGACTAAAAAATGGGAAAAAAAACTTTGCCGAGTGCTCAGATCTAGAACACTCGGCAAAGAAATAAAATATTTTTTCTGAAAAAGAAAAAAAAATTAAAAAAACTTTGCCGAGTGCTCAGATCTAAAACACTCAGCAAACAAATAAATAATCTTTTTTTCTGAAAACTTTGCCGAGTGTCCAGATCAGACACTCGGCAAACAAAAAAAATATCATCAAATGCCCCTCCCTCCAGTCCCCTCCCCAGCGCCCCTCCCCAGTCCCCACCTGAGCACCCCGCGCGCTCCTCCCTCTCCACTTCGGCCGGCCCCCACTCCCTCTCTCGGTGGCGCCTCTCCCTCTCCACTCCGGCCTCCCTCTCCCTCTCCACTCCGGCCTCCCACTCACTCTCTCGGTGGTGCCTCTCCTCCCTCCCTCGTCGCACAACCGGCGGATCCAGTTGGGGCGCTCACTAGCTGGGGCTGAGGCCTAGCGCACCCATCACCGGCGGGGCTCCTCGTGTCCTGGCGGCTCCAAGGCAGCAGCGCTCAAGCGGATCTACGTGGTGGAGGTACGGCAAGGGTGGATCTACGAGGAGGTCCAGTGGAGGTGGTGCATGAGGGTCGAGCAGGCTCCGTCGGTAGGCCCTAGAAGTGCTCGAGGGCCAGCCTCATCCACCTCCGGCGACGCGCGGGCGAGATCTGGCGGCGACTGGCCGCTCGACGTGTCCAGGTGCAGATCCGGTGGCGGCGGACCGCTCGGCTCGTCCAGGTGCAGATCAGACAACGGTAGATCCAGGACTGCGGCGACGGCGGATCCAGGACAGAGGGCGGTGTTGGCTTCGGGTCGGCGGCCAACGTCGGCTTCGGTGAAGTTCCTTGTGTGCACGCCGGTGGTTGGAGCGGCCGGTGGTGGCGGCCGGTGCTTGTTTTTTTTTTAAAAAAAAAGTTTGCCGAGTATTTTTTGGGCACTCGGCAACGTCTTTGCCGAGTGCCCGACGAAAAACACTCGGCAAAGTTAGTTTGCCGATAAAATTTTTGCCGAGTGCCCGACGAAAAACACTCAGCAAAGTTAGTTTGCTGATGGATTTTTTGTCGAGTGCCCTTTACCGAGTGTTACACTCGGCGAAGAGTTTGCCGAGTGTATTTGTGGCTTTGCCGTGTGCCCTAGGCACACGGCAAAGCTCCGGTCCCGGTAGTGTTTTACTCATTGGAGTCTGTTGTTCACGTGGTGACTGGCTGGGTTTTCCAACAAAATTCTTGAGAAATTATTTTTTTCTCGAATACGTAAAAGATTTGCGTATCATTGTATTAAGGGGAAGAGTTTAAAGAAACATACAACGCGCTTCTATCGAGCGCCGAAGGAGGTCGACCTAACATAGCCGAAGCTAGACCATCCTAACAAAAAGACCTCATGTTTCGATATTACATAAAAAGAAACGACCAATATTGACGTAGCTTTGTGGTCTAGGTGGCCATACATCTCCGTGGCTATCTGGACGGTGCCTTTCCAATGGCCGGGAAATTCTTGAGAAATTATGGTGTTCGCGATGTGTATGTATTTCTTCGGTACTACAGAAAAGTTGTCGGGTCTAGAAGTACTAAGTTTCTCAGGAGTTGGTGCTTACGACTGCCAGTCGACGTTCGACTCCAAGCGCCTAGGATGGTGCATTGACAAACGCAAAACACGGACTCACTGAGTGATCGAGGTACCAGTAGTCCAGAGAATAGCATTCGAGTGACCTGTGGATATGCATGCGTGGTTGCGTTGAGCGTTCCAGCGTCGTCCATGATTGAGCTGGAGTGCTGGTGCTACAAGCAAATCTGCACACCCACGTACTTGAAAAATGGCGGCAATCAATCTGTGTACGTGCGAGTACAAACATTACATAGACCAGGTCAGTCGTCCTGGCTTCTCATGCCTGGGCCACACTCGGAACTTGACTAACACTAGGATTTTACATGATTATTCCTCGCAAATTCAACAAATGGTTGCGTAACCGTGGTTGAACGTTGAGACGGTTGTCTTAAATTCAACGACACACAGTAAGTATATGGCCATGCATCATGCATTCGGTTCACACACCACAGTCCACAGGCATGGCTACCTAAACTGGAAGATGAACAATTCTTCAAAGGAAATAGAAAAACGCCTAGTAGCACTAGATGCGTGTGAAAAGTGGAGGCCTTGCGACGACCTGCTCCCATGCACTGATGCATGCAATTGGCTCCTGACTCCAGAGGGTGTAGCCAGTAGGCAGTTGCCTAGCCACAGCCACAGCCACAGCCACAGCCACGGGACGGGAGGGAGGGAGGGGGCCGGGGACGACTTCTCTTAAGCCCTAGCCGGGTCGTCGTCCACCTCGCGCTGCCGCCCACTAGAGAGTGTTTCCGCGTCCAGGAGCAGGAGCACGAGGCCCCGCCGGTGACTTTGGCGCGGCGTGTCACTGTCGTCGCGGCCTGTGCTGTGATCTGCGAAAGCGCACGGGGTCGCCGGCCGCTGGTTGGCGTTGGCGAGCGCGCCGGGAAACCAACGCGCCCATGATGCTGCCCTGAGCGCGCATGCGCCTCGTAGTACTGTGCCTGTGCTCGACTGCTCCTGCTCGATCCTGAAAGATCTCTCCACCCACACCCAGCCCAGTCTGCGTCGCAGCAGTAGGTCCATAAATTGACGGTCCGTGTCAGTGCCCGTGCACCACGCTGACCTGATGACCCGCGCCGCTGGCTGGACGGTGGGTCCGCGGCCGGAGGAAATCGGCGCCCGATCTCGCTGGCCTGCCCTCCGCTCAGCTGCAGCGGCGGGTCAGGTCAGTCGGTCAGGGAGAGGAGCCACTATCGTCTGCCCGTGCCTGTTGGGCTGTTGGTTCGTGTTCCGTGGAGTGGAGTCGTGCTGGTGCTTGACTGCTTGAGGACCGCCACATGCCGCCGCGCGCTGCTCGGCAACGGCAACGGTACGTGGCGTGCACTGGGCGCCGAGCAGTGAACAGTGTGGTCATTAGTGTTGTACGGCAGCGTGCGACTAGCGGAAGGGGCCGATGGAACACGTGCGAATGAACAGAGCGTACGGAATAGCTGCTGTGCAGTCTGTCAGGTACTACCACGTCTGACAGGAGCCATCACCGTGTTGAAATCTGGAGGCCAAGGCCCAGGAGCATCAGGAGCACTGTACAAGGTGCAGTAGGAAACAATTTTCAAAAAGCAATATCGCCGCTTGAATCGCTGCTAATCTTGTTCTTTATTACAAAAGGAAGAAAAAGAAAGGAAATTGCAACGTGTTGCACCTGGCCCCGCTCCATCCAAATCTGCACGCATGAACGATGAAGGGCGAATTGACGCATGAGGAGGCAATCGTAATACTGGAGCCGTATGGATGCTTCGCGGCCAATACCAATGATGATTGATGAAGTCCAATAACAGACTACCTGCAAATATGCAGCTTGTTCGGCTCGTTTGCAGCCACAGCGGCTGCTGCTTCAGCTGGCTGTCTTCTATCTCACATGTTACTGTAGAGCTGCAGCCAGCCACAGTGCTTTACAAGTATCTCCAGATTTTGCAATGGCGATCTTGTGATTTATGCAGTCACTTGCGAGCTCATGATGGGAAGCTGGAAAGACGCGGGGTGGGGGTGGGGGGGTGGGTGGGTGAAGGCGATATCTTGCCGATGGAGACGGCCACATGGAGCCTGGATACATCGTCCCCGGTCCCGGAGCCGCAAGGTCCGATCCACGAGCGACAGCCAAACCTTAAGTCAATTGTGGCATGCAGGCCAAGCGTTGGTTGCGCGGCGAGACCCTGCTGCTCCCACGACTAGCCCTCTTCGACGCTGACCTCCGGCCTGCCGTGGCTCACACAAACTGAGAAGGCGTGCTCACCGCCATGCGGACACTCTTCTTGACTCTTCCAAGCCTGCTGCCGAGCTTGCATCGCGTGGACTGTGGACTGTGGTCTGTGGAGATAGCAGCTAGCAGTGACATCTTGTGCTGATAGAGATCCCTGACGCTGCATGTAGTATGCGAAAAAATATTTTATGGAACGAAATGAATCAAAACAAAATGATGCAATACAATACCAGCATGGAAACAAGTTATGCCTAATTCCTAATAACTCTGTCATCATGGAAGGCCTGACACAGGAATATAAAACACGAAGTTGTGGTTGTGGCAAGAGGGAAACACAGATACATGCAAGGATTACTTAATGCTACGGGTAACCAGGCGCAGCAATCTTGGGACTAAAAATTATGGTCACAGCATTAGCGCAAAGATGCGATGCATTTGCAGTAAGTGCCATGCTCACCTGGCAACAGCCTGAAGATGGTGGCATGGTAGACGTACGGCTGGCCAATCCAACGCCATATGGGTCCTGACCAATTCTTACAACAGTTGCTTCATCGCCAACTGTTTTCTGTCAGCAGATACTTGCATGATCATACACTGAAAATAACCAAAACAAAAAATATATGCATATGAGGTTCACTGGTAATCACCCTACATCAAGTGATTTCTCAAAAAAAAATTGCAATGTTCCTAAACGTTCTGCAAATCTACATGCCTTAAATGTCAGCTTGATTTGAACTTTTGCTTTTGCTAGGACATACCTGTAATCCTCTCCTAGAAACTTATATTCCTAAGCTACAATCTGAATGTGAGTCTCCAAACTTGCTAATGAAATGCATTTTTCATAGCTAAAGCAACAAAATGTAGTTTGACATAGGGTGAGAGACAGACTAAAGCAAGCATCCTAAATTCAGTGTGCACCACAGAATCAATATATAGATTCTAGATGCAAGAACAATCAAAAACATTCCTTTAATTTTCCTTTTTCTTTTCTTAGAAACAGGCTCAGCTCAGCTCAGCTTTTATTTCATAACAATGAACATATTAACAGGGGAATACAAAGATGGTTAATGTCAGAGAGCTGTTGAGCAGAGGTATGTGCCATGGAGTTTGCAGGCCGTCACAACCAAGGCTGCATGGTTAAACCAAGTGGGTGACAAATGGGAGAAATTTCTTTACCAGGGTGCTTCTGCTTGGGAGCTGACAGAAGTTTCGGCTGAAGTCAAAATTCGTCTAGTGAAGTTCTTGCCTTTGGGGGAGGTGTTTCAAGAGGGGAAATGGGTTAGTTTTCTGAAGTTGGGTTCCGAGTGGGGGCATGTAATTGGTTTTTTAGCTCAGTGTGGTGTTTTCTGGGGAGATTTCTTAGTTGTGTGCTTTGTGGACTTGTTGGGAAGGTGTTATCCATCTGGATGCTGTAAACGGTTGGTCATTGTTACTGCTAAGACCGGGGCTCTGCCCTAGAACTCTAAAAAAATGCAAAGTAAATATTCAAACCATCAAAATACTAGTTGATCACTTCAATTTCTTCAATTCTTCCAGAATGGTGTCGATGCCTGACCTATTTCTTTCTTGTTCCAAATACCCGCCTCAACAATGTTCAGTTTTTTAACTAAATTCCCCTGCAACTTGTGATCCTACGCAGTTTTCACAGCATTCCTGCAAGTGAGGGCCTCCACCTTTGGAGCATCAGGAATTATCAAGCCACCATGAGTTAGCCTGCAAGAGGCCTTGCTGAAGTAGAAAATGACGACACCTGCTAATTGCTGCCCCTCTGGATAAGCTGGCGGAAAATTTGCTGTGTGTTAACTTTCCACCATATATCTGTGGTGGTTCTTGCTGCACCTCCACTTCTTGCTGCTTATTGTTGCTCGGCTTAGCTGCCATGCTCAGCAAGTCTGCAGCTGCACCTCCTGAACTCATGTGACAGCAAAGCTCTGGCTTCCACTCCTAATCGCCATGCTTTTTTATTATTTCAGTTAGTCCAGATTGCTCACATTCTGCATAGAAACAAGCTGTCATCTCCACCGCACAATATTTGTCATGCAAGATATATTTCAAGCGAGTTCTTGGGTGTGGGTATAAATGCTAAATTATGTATTATATTCCACAGGACCCAGGATCTGTATATGCCACTTGTGTAAAGTGTGCTTAATTGGCTGGAAACCATGCAGCCATCTCAAGTAAAGACGCGTCTTTGGTGGTAAAGGTCTAACTCCATCGGGAGCTTCTACTTCTTTCATATTGGTTGATGGTCAGTCAAGGAAGGGGTAGCTCATCCCTAGGCTATTGTTGTCATTGCTCTGCAGCCAGAGCCAATAGGCCGAACAAACAGAGTAACAACCAAGAAGCCCAAGCTGTGAAGTTATGAAAAATATTAAAATATATTTGGAAAATAACATAAGTAAACTTTCCACAGAAAGAACATTTTGATTCCTAGACTTCAGACAATTGGCTGCCCACAAATGCAGAATAATATCATTGCCTTTTCATACAATTGATTTATGGGCACCATGCCACCATGGCAAACCCAATCGCTTTCTACCAAACAAAAATTTGTTCAAGGGATTTCAAAACAGAGCGGCGGCATGGTGGCCTGGAGTGTCTTGCCTCTTGAGCCATGTGGTGGCTTCAGTCAGAGTGCAGTGTCTTACAGCGAGGCGGCTCATACATCAGTCTAGAGAAGGACCCAAACTCCCTATGAGCCACACAGGAGAGGATATTTCTTAGATACAAGATAAATTAAATGAGGTTTTGTTCTCTTTGAAGAGGATGAAAAGGTAGGGAAGGTGGTCCGTTAAGCATCAATCAACTTATTAATGGCATGACATTGACCACAGGTGTGGAGCACAGCCATTTGATTGCTTTCATGAATTGCTGTGATCTTTCAGTTCTGTCAAACATAGCTTTACAAGTGCTACAGATGGTAAAAAAGATTCTACAGGAAAACAATCTAGAAATAACAGCATGGTTGAATGTATTGTAGAAACAAATGGAGAAAACCTTTCTAAACATGAAACTTGGAAAGCAGGGAAATTTTCAGTGTGATGGTATAGGTCAAGTAACCTGAAGTTAAAATTGTTAATGTAACACTTTAAACAAAAGAAGCATTTTTAAAAGGCAGATTAATATCTTATCTGATTATTTGAGTAAGGCAAGGGCTAACCTGTATTGATTACACCCTCAGCTGTTGTCCATGGATTTAACTGCCGATGGAAGTGTGGAAGTGGAGGAAACAAACCAACAGTGTCCCTCCATCAAGTTAATAAATCTCTATGTGAAAATTATGTTACACCCTTCGCTTTCTGAGGATCATCACAATCATCCCTGTCATTGCCAATGCCCAAAATGCAACGCAGCTTGACATCTGGAGCAATGCCTGCATGACGCATACTCTCATACATCATACAAGCTTCCTTCTCATCCCCCGTTTTAAGGTATCCAATAATGAGAGCTGTGTAGGTTACTACAGTAAGTTTAAGCTTTTCTTTTTCCATTTCTTCCATCATCAAACGTGCACCATCCATTGCAAGCACTTTACTATAACCATCAATCATACAAGTATATACAAAAGCATCTAGGAACACACCACTTTTTTTCCATTTCTCTGAGCCATTCATTAGCAGCCTTCATATTTAAACGCCTACAATAGCAAGCAATGATAGATGTGTACAAAACATTGTCAAGTAACAGGTCTTCCCCAATCATATCCCTAATCAATCCCATAGCTTCAGGAAGTCTATCATCATTACACAGCCCATTTATGAGGCTAGAATATGTAAATGTGTTAGGTTTTACGCCTTCATCCAACATCTTACGGTACAACCTTAAGGCCTCCTGCAACTTCAGAGCTTTCACGAAGCCATCAATAATAATACTGTAAAGGACAACATCAGGAACATAGCCCCTCTTTATCATGTTTGCAAAAAATTTCCGCACATCACTATATTTGTTGGTCTTGCAAAGGCCATTGATAATAACTCTGTACATGCAAAGGTTTGGGACGATTCCTAATGACTGATGTATTCTATCCAGGAATAAGAAGGCTTCACCACCTAGCCCTACTTTGCTAAAGCTGTCAACTAGGATTGTGCATGTCACAATGTTGGGACTCAACCCATTTTCAAGCATGAGCTCAAACACTCCCAATGCATCTTGAAGGTTTCTATGTCTACATAATGCGTAGATCAGACTGGTATAATTGTAAACATCTGGAGCCATATCATGATGAATCATGTCAAACCAAAGGTCAGAGATGGCCTTGAGATCTAAATGTTGGCAACAGCCATGAAGAATGATGCTGTAATTTATTTGGTCATGCTCAAAACCTTGGTCTTGGAGGTTCTTGAAAATCTTTAATGCCAATGCAACCTGTCCAGTTTTGCAAAGGCCATGCAGAAGTGAACTGTAACTCACTTGATTAGGACGTATTCCATTTCTCGCCATTTCATCAAGCATGTCATAACCTTTCAATAAATACCCATGCTTGCATAACCCATCAACTAATATGCTGTAGCTGTGGACATCTGGGACAAACCCACATTTCTTCATCCCATGAAACACTTCTATGGCTTTGTCAACCTGACCCTCGCTACAGAAACCATGAATCACAGCATTGAAACAATAATTGCTGCAAGGGCCTCCACTCTGAGAAAGAGTTTGAAGAAAGTCCCATGCAGATGTTACCTGTCTGGAACGGCAAAGCCCATAGAGGTAAGTTCCATGTGTTGTAGCGTTCGGTCTCACACTATTCGATTCCATTTCACAAAGAAGCTCAAAAGCTTCATCTAAGCATAACCTCTCTCCATGTGTGTACATACTCATCAAAATTGAATAAGAGCAGACATTGGGTGAAGGACCACAACTTTTCATGTCATCAAATAAACTCCTCGCATACATGATCTGATTCCCCTCGACTAAACACTTCAGCAAGAAATTGCACAAACGTCTGTCAACACCAAAGTTCTTGACCTCAACACAAGTGAGAGGAGCATCCTCAAACATTGACGGGGCGTACCCAGTGCAGAGAGCTCCCGCTCTGTGCGGGGCCTGGGGAAGGGTGTTAGTGGCAAGCCTTACCCTTGCCTGTGCAATGCGAGGAGACCGCGACTCGAACCCGGGACCTTCCGGTCACAGGCGGTAAGACTCTACCGCTTGCACCAGGCCCGCCCTTCATCCTCAAACATTGACGACTCTACAAAAATACGGATGACTGCAGCATAAACTTGTAACAGCGTCATTGACTGACCCAAATTGCTGACCAACATAGGAGCCAACTCAAACAACTCTGACCCAGCATTTCCACAGTAATCAACAATGCTCTGAATCAAGCACCGGACCTCTTTGATTTTCCGCGGCAAGAACGCCTGCACAATCAAAGCAAACAAACCAACTGACTGAGATGGCCCGTATAACCTCACACACTCCCTGAAGCTTATATTTCTGGCAGCATCCCAGTTTGAAGCCCGCACTGCTAGTGTGATCAAGGGAAGCAGACGACGACTTCTATAGTCACCATAAGCAGAACTCTGACTGGGCTCTTCATTATCAGAGCTATTCAACCAACAAGCCTGAGAGGAAAGGTGCGACACTGGGGGATACCTCCTGATCACAAGGGCTCGGCGCACAAACAATGGAACCGCCCGGCGCATAGACAAGGGATACCGATCATCTCCTTACATTGACAGTACCAGCAGAAGCAGGGATGAGCTGTGCACGAACTACACTTCATGGACCAATATTACTTGACAACCGCCTGTACTATGATTTTTCAAAGATTCAACCGAAATAAATAAAAAAGAAAAAGACAAAACCTCCTTCAAAACTGCTTATAACAGGGCCAGGGATGTAAGATAACGGTTTTAAAAGTTGAAGGAGGTGTTTTGTCCGATTTTGGAATTCAGTGAGAAAAAATGGATTTTCGTGAAAATTGAGGAAGGCAACGTGAACTTTTTCCCATTCTGAAACAACGTGGCCCATGTCAAGTAGGCCCAACCAAGACTAGCCAAAGCTGCTATGGACACTCCCAATAAACCACCGAGTTTTTATACCACAAGACACTATCGATAGAAATACTCCCCAAAGCATATTTGGTAACAGGGTTCACGAAAAAAGATCAAACCAGGCCTTGTTTAGAGCATCTCCAAGAGTTTGTCAAATTTTACTTGGCAAATCTTGTGATATTGCTAACTTCCAAAATTATTGCCAAGTAAAAAAACAATCCATCTCCAAGAGTTGGCATTTTTGACTTGGTAAAATTAAAAAACCCGTTAACAAAACGAAGAGGCCCGCTAAGCGAACGAAGAGCCCCGCTAAACGAACGAAGAGCCCCGCTAAGCGAACGAAGAGCCCCGCTAAGAAACGAAGAGCCCCGGATGCCAAGCCGTATACGCGCGCGTATATTTGCGCGCGCGGAGGGAAGATTTGCCAAGTTGCTATTGATGCCAAGTTGTTTTGCCAAACTGTTGGAGGCTATTTTTTCTTATTTTGCCAAAATTATATGGATGCCAAGTTGAGATAGCAAACTCTTGGAGATGCTCTTAGATGCCATTCAAATTAAGTTTTTTCACTTTCTCTCCATCACATCAATTTTTAGCCGCTTGCATGGAGTATTAAATGTAGGTAAAAAAATAACTAATTACACAGTTTAGTTGGAAATCACGAGATGAATCTTTTGAGCCTAGTTGGTCCACGATCGGACAATATTTGCCAAATAAGACGAAAATTATACTATTCATCGAGTTCAAAAAAAAATTTGCAAAGTGAACCATGCCCAATCATCTTTGCCCAATCCTTCAGATCCTGTGCGGGCAAGTAAGCATGTGGCCGCGTGGCTGAAGCCTTCTCTATCTGCTTGCTGCTCGTTCGTGAGGACCTCAGCGACCCGGCCGCATACTCGACGACGTGAACTCTTCGTAGTAGCAGGGGAAGGCCACCCAAGGCGCGAGCTCCTCGACGACGTGAACTCCTCGATGAGGCGTGGCCGGCTGGCCGTGCAAGCGAGGTAGCTCCGGGGCGGCGGCCGCGCACGCGGGGCGCACGTCGATGGCCGAGGCGGTGCTGGTACGGGGACTTGGGCAGCGGGCTGATGTCTATTTCGGCAAGCCCGCACACTCCGCTGGCTCTGCCTGCTGGCGCGGCGGTGGGAAACGCCATGCTGCCGGCAGCACGACCCGCGGCCGCGACGCTCAGGCACCAGGTGACACCGGCGACGAGCACCGTGGCCAAGGCAGCGAAGGCGCACACCTCCCAGATGATGACGTCGATGGCCGCCGCTCCACTGAGCGGGCACGTCGATGGCCGCGCGAGACTCCATGGCGGCGGCGCGCGAGATCTCGTCGGTGGCCGCGCGAGCGAGCTGGCTCCGCGGTGGCCGTGCGCGAGCTCCCGTCGGCGGCCGCGTGTGCGAGGCAGCCATGCGAGGGTCCGCGACGGCGAGGCGCCAGATCCAGCCAGTGGCCGCGCGAGGCTTCGTGACGGCGGCGGCTGCGCGAGCTCCCACTGGCCGCGCGAGGTCCGTGACGGCGGCGAACGCAGGAGCGGTGCTTCACCGGCAGCGCAGGATCCGCAGTCGTAGATGGAAACCGAGCGCTCCTCCCCCAACGCTGCATTGGATGGTTTCGACGGCCAAGCTGCGCGTGAAGACGTCGAGTCTACGATAGACTCGGATTCTTGTGTTTTTCTTCTCTCAGCAAAAATCAATAAATAAAGAGATAATAAATAGACAGAAAACCTATGGTGCTGTTTAGTTCTCTTCTATTTTACAAAAAAATTTCAAGATTTCTCGTCACATCGAATCTTTGGACGCATACATGAAGCATTAAATATAAATAAAAAATAAAACTAATTACACAGTTTAGACGAAATCCACGAGACAAATCTTTTAAGCCAAATTAGACTATGATTAGACACTAATTGTCAAATAACAACGAAAGTGCTACAGTACCATTTGCCAAAAAATTTCGCCAACTACCCAAGGCCTATGACGAAGTGAAGTGCCCTGAGCATCACTGACTTGCTTAACCACTCCTGTATGCCGACTACGCTGTCATCAAACAAGAAGAGACATTTGGAGATGGGGGTGAGCATTATGTACGAATAACACAACAAGAGACATTTAGAGATGGAGGTGAGGCATTATGTACGAGAGTAACACAGGAAGGAGACATTTAGAGATGGAGGTGGGCGGGGACAAGTTCCTGCTGGAAGATTTTACATTCAAACTACAGTGGGATCACCGGATCAGGATGATAAACGAAGACCATATGCTCAGTCAGCAGTAAGCAAGTGGTCAGCAGTCGGCAAGGTGGTAGTCACCAGAATACAGGGGATCGTCACTTCATCAGCAGAGATTTGAATTGAGACATGGGAATGAGAACGTTAAATGAGGAGTGCCATCCATGATTTGCTACAACCGCAATAAAGAGGAACGACGATCGGCCGTTCGCTGGTCTTAAAAATAGCTGGTTTGCCTTCTTTTTTCAGTCGAAATAGTATTTTTTTCTCTCACAACAATTCAGCCGGAACAATATTTTTCAGCCAGTTTCAGACCAGCGAACGGGGCCATAAAGACTGAGACCACAGTTGAAAGCAGTGACCCAAACCCATCCACAAGATCACAACCAACAAAAGCATCCACAAAAATACACATTTTTCAACGTGAAATTTATCGGTTGGAATGACACTAAAAGAAAATGAGAAAAGAGCATTTTTCACCAACACAGATTCATCAGGAGTAGAGGCTACCGAGGAAGCAACAAACACGGAATAAGCCAAATGTTGCAACACAAAACTAGCATTATGCAGTATATATTGCTGGTTTATACACAAAACACGTTTAGTACCAAAAGTAAAGTATCCCGGACAACCACTAGTAACTTTCATAAAACCTCTAGGAAATGCACCTGAGGGCTGAGGCTTATTTCATTTATCATGCTGACTAAGCATGGTCTAGTTTCTAGCATGTGACAGTACAATGCAAACAAGTTCATAACTTCTATGACTTGCACTCCAATAGTCCAATCCATCATACAAAAGACAATGCACAATGACCATTTACACAGAAGAAACAAATCACCCATGATCATTTACACGGAAGAAACAAATCACACCGCGATGACAGCAATCATAGAATCAATATATCTGAAACATTTCATACAAACTTGCATTGCTAAATGCAAAAATCCCAATGCACACTGTCTCACCAAGCAGGGCCTTCATCACTTACTAGCAAGGAAAGAGTCCAGCATTACCAAAATGCAACACAATGGTAAACTGTGATGTTGCATTTGTCGTCGAATCAATGCTAGAGACTCTAAGGCTACCAAATCAGGGCATAAAAATATCTCATGCAACAGTATACTACCAGTGAAATTATTCAAGGCACACTACACATTTACAAAGCCTAAGGCTGCAGGCATCACTAAAACTAAGACTTCCAAGTCATGAAAATATAAGTAGCGGCGCAACACAGAGAATTGCATCGAGTTTATTAGTCTCGAATGAACAGAGAACAATCTACAGCACAAGGTTCAACAACACACGTATTTCACATCATTTCTAACGATCTTGTAACGCAAACACAGTTACGAATTTCATAACACCGAAGATCCCACAACATGCATCATAAATCAATTGCACGGATGAAAGTAGAACAATTGGTAGCATAGATAGCTTTAATATATCTGAAATATTTGATATGAACTTGCATCAAAATCCTCATAAGCCCTGTAACAACAGGCAGCAGCCACAGATTTAAAAACTACAAGTCTTCTTAACACAAGTAGCTGAGACAGGAAAGCACACTACTAGTTCAGAAGTAGATCTCAAAACCAAGAGGCGAACAAGTACTGAAACCTAGGCGGTGAGCACGACGGCGCCGCCGGCGGCCTTGATCTTCTTCTCGGCAACCTTGGAGATGAGCTTGGCCTTGACGACGATGGGCTTGGGCGGCAGCACCCCCTTCCCGAGCACCTTGAAGTAGCCGAACTGCGTGACGTCGATCTGGGGGGCCTTGTCGCCGCCGGCCTCCGCCGCCTTGTCGGCAGGCACCATCGACCAGAGGCGCTCGATGTTGACCGCGGGGCAGTAGAACTTGTTGCGGAGCTTGTGGAAGTAGCGCATGCCGACCTTGCCGAAGTAGCCAGGATGGTACTTGTCGAAGAGGATGCGGTGGTGGTGCATGCCACCGGCGTTACCGCGACCTCCCGGGTGCTTCCGGTGCTTGCCGATACGGCCGTGCCCGGCGGACACGTGGCCGCGCTTCTTGCGGTTCTTCTTGAAGCGCGTCGTCATCGCTGCCGCCGCCGCCGCTCGCCGCCTACTTACCTGGGTAGCGCCTGGGAGGGGAGTAGTGGAGGCGGGGGAGGGAGTGGAGGAAACCCTAGGAGCTAGGAATGGCGTGGTCTTATAAGGCAGGCGTCTGATGCGGCCGCCGTTGGATGTCGGACGGGGGAGCGGGAGCCGTTGATGAGGCCTCTCTAGGGTTTTGCTGTGGGGTGTAACGGGATGTTGGGCTGGGCCTGGATCTGCTGGTGGTGATTGCTTGATCTGGGCTTTCAACCGTTTCCAAGGAATGGCCTTATGTTGATTCATCTCGATCTGCAATTCGGCCCAAGTTGCAGAAAAGAGGAAAGGGGAAGAAAAAACTGCTTTTGCTCTGAGGTTGTGATTCTCCATCCAGCTGTTTCTCCCTGTCTTCTGCTAAAATTTTTTTACTGTTTCTCCCTGTCATGATGCAGCGATGCAACGTTCGCGTGAGGATTGACAACTGACACGGCGGTTTTTGCAATTGCGATCGCCAAGGCGAAGCTCAAGCTCTTGGTGGCCATTTTTGTCACGTTCATCGTGATCCTTGGTTTGAGAGTACACGTTGCCAATTTGATAGTCTTTCTAGGCTCAACTAGTGCTTTATTTGTTTTCCTTCAAAACCAAAGGAATTTTGGTGTAAACTTTTGTGTCCAACAGGCAGTGAAGTTCAGGAGCCAAAGTCATGTTCTGTTGTATTACTTTAGCAGTACTTTTCAGCGAACGAACAATATTTTTCTTTTACAATAAATTAGCATAAGCCAAATTTCAGAGTCGTTTCGTTGAAATTTGACTTATGCTGATCTGTTATGAGAGAAAAATATTGTTCGTTCGCTGGAAAGTGCTGCTGATGTCCCTGTTTATTTCGCTGAAATTTGGCTTATGCTGATTTATTATGAGAGAAAAATATTGTTCGTTCGCCTGAAAAGTGCCGCTGAAGTAGTGAAATAAAAATTCATCAAATGGTGAGCTATGTTGCATTTTGCAAATGGCATCATGTGCTGCAAGTGATTATAGGAAAATAAGAATTCATCAAACAGAGTAGCTTTACAGAAAAAATCGTTAATTAACGAGTGGTAGGTTTTGGATGTCATGTTTTATTTGACGTTAATGCACATTTAATGTAATATATCTGCTCATAGAAAATACACAACATCTTACACTAGAAATAACATCTCCAATAGAATGCACACTACCTCACAACTGTAGAATAGATCTAATCTTTATGTTGGTGACAAAAAAATCAATGCTGCGAAGGCAAATTTAGAAAGAGAAATACGCGTGCCAGTTGTTGCTTAACGGTGATGTAATAAACAATATCTTATAGTAGAAATAACACCTCCCGTACAATATACACTGCCTCACCGTTGTATAATGTAGTATATTGCTGACACAAACATCAATGTTGTGAAGGCAACTTTAGTAAAAAAAATATACGCAACTGTTATTGTTTAGGCCATCTAAAAGTTTTAACAATGATATAATTAATAAAAATCTTATATATGCTACCATGCAAATATGTTTTACTTATTGTCGTTTGGCGCCAAATAATTACCCCTCATGCACGTAACCATAACATATTTCGTATAGAACTGAAAGCACCAACTCTTATTTTAGGTTAGGTGAGAACAAAAGCATGCTTGTTGTCATTCGCATCCTGCCAAGCCGCAAGCCTAGCGGCAAAAAATCACGCCAGAGTGTGGCGATAAATGACATGCTATGCAAAGGTTTTTGTGTATGACGTATTAAACTTAACGCAATAAACAAACAAGGACTACTTTTTGTGATGGCTGCGAAAGTTTAAGTGTAACGCATGTTAATAGGCAACCAAATAACCTCCATTACTTGTATCCATTCCCTAATAAAATAAGTGTGGTTAACACTATATTCTTTATGATACCAAGACTCATTTGATTTTTAGGTGAGAGATCCTCTCGCTTGGTCAAGAACCGAAGTAGGGAGAGTGTATGGTTCTAACATAAATTTTTTCTTACTTTTGCGGGGGAGGGGGGTTGAGTTTGGGAGTGAGTTTGACTTGCACTGACGAGATGAGGCAAACAAAGACATCAAGAGAACCAAAATAATGTTACGATGTATCAGGTGGAAATGTGGAATGATATTTACTTGGACAGGGCGAAACAAAAAGGCCTAACAAAAAGCATGTTCGCTTGCTCATATACGATCGTGGATTATAAGTTAAAACAATATTTTTTTCTCATACATCAAATCCGTCAGCCGTAAATAATCCACGGTCATTTAAAAAAAATGCTCTAAACCCAAAATCTGCCCTTAAACCCATAATAAAACCGGCGAGCCAAACCCAAAAACAAGCAGCGAAACCACCCATCCTCGCAAACAACGGAAGGAGCACGGACTCACGGCGGAGCAAACCCTCTCTTCCTCCCCTCCTTCGCCCCCTCCCTCCCCCCCCCCCCCCCCCCCCCCCCCCCCCCCATATTCCTCCCGCACCGCCATGGACGACCTCGAGCAGGCCATCCTGCTGGCCTCCGACTCGCCCGCCGCCGCCGCGGCGTCCGCGTCCGGTCCGCGCGGAGGCTCTCGCCTTCTGCGACCGCGCCCGCAACGAGTCCCCGCCGTCGTCGCTCCTCCGCCTGTGCCTCTCCGGCATCGCCTCCTCCCCGCACGCGCAGGTCCACTTCTGGTGCCTTCAGTCCCTCCACGACGCGCTCCTCCGCCGCCGCATAGTGCTCCCCGACGACATCGCGCTCCTCCGCTCCTCCCTCCTCTCGCTGGCGGTTTCCTCTCACGCCGCGTCGCCGCCTTTCCTCCGCAACAAGGTCGCGCAGCTTGTTGCGCTCCTCGTCCGCCTGGACTACCCCCATGTCTACCCTTCCTACTTCCTGGACCTCCTCCCGCCCGCGCCGCCGCAGCCCGGCCCCACGGACATGTTCGCGCGGGTTCTAATCTCCCTCGACGACGACCTGCTCTCCCAGGAGTACCCCCGCAGTTCTGACGAGGCCGCCGACGCTATGCGGGTGAAGGATTCCATGCGCGCGCAGTGCGTGTCCCAGATCGCCAGCCACTGGCACACCGCCGCCGTGACCCTCCGTACAGCCGACCCTGCGGCTGCGGCGGTGGCCCTTGAAGCGGCGCGCAGGTGCATCTCGTGGATCGATGTCGGACTAGTCGCCAATGATGTGTTCGTCCCTCTGCTCTTTGACATTGCAATGTCCCCGGGAAGCGCGCCTCCACTTGCTGCTGCAGCGGTGGTGTGCCTTTCTGCTGTGGCATCGAAGAGGATGGACTCAAGGGCGAAGGTGGGATTGTTGAGGTCACTCCTGGCTGCACAGCAGGGGCTTGGTAGCCCAGACAGTGGGTTGAAGATGGCACCCTTGGTGACAGCATATGCTGCCGAGGCTCTCGAATGTCATCGCAGGCTTGGTCCTAGTGATGCTGATGGAGCTGCAGCATTGGAGATGTTGGAAGAGGTGCTACCAGCTGTATTTGCAGCTGCAGAGAGCGGTAACGATGAAGATGTGGACTCTGGTTCCGTGCTTGAGTTCTTATCTGGCTATGTGAGCATAATGAAGGCACCGTCTGAGAAGCAGTTGGGGCACTTGGGACGGATCTTGGAGGTGGTGCGGGTGCAGATGTCACTTGATCCAGTATATAGGGGGCATCTTGACGTGCTTGACAAGATAGGGAAGGAGGAGGAGGACCTCATGGCGGAGCATCGGAAAGATTTGATCGTATTGTTCCGGAGCATTTGTCGTGTTGCACCAGCTGCCGCTCAGCTGTTCATAAGAGGGTTGATTGTGACAGCTCTCTCGTCTACAGAAGCTAGTGTGGAGGATGTTGAGGTTGCTCTTACCCTGTTCTTCCGACTTGGAGAAGCTGTGGGTGAGGAGGAGATTCGGACTGGGGCAGGGCTGCTTGGGGAGCTTGTGCCCATGCTCCTTTCTGCGAGGTTCTCGTGTCACACACACCGCTTGGTTGCATTGGTGTATCTGGAGACAGTTACCCGCTACATGAAGTTCATGCAGGAGCATGTGCAGTATGTACCACACCTGCTTGGCGTGTTCTTGGATAACCGTGGAATACACCATCAGAATGCCCACGTGAGCCGTCGTGCAGGATACTTATTCATGAGGGCAGTCAAGTCATTGAAGGCAAAGCTAGTGCCTTACCTGGATACCATATTGCAGGTCTTTCCTTATCTCTGTTGGTTGGTAGAGACATAACTTTTATGCTATTCTAAAGCTAATACTATGTATCTGTGAGTTAGCAGAGCCTGCAAGATGTACTAAGTCAATTCACTTCTATGGATTGGGCAAATAAAGATACTAAGTTTCCCAGCTCAGAGGATGGCAGCCAAATTTTTGAGGTGCATTGTTTATTTTTCTCTATAGGTTAACTTACCTGTGCCTATTTGTTTATGTTTTGTTCAGTGGAAATACTAACTTGGACCAGTCACTCATGGTTTAATTTCAGGCTGTTGGATTATTGATTGGCATTGAAGAGGTATCACCAGAGAAGCAGGCTCAGTGCTTGACTGCTCTTCTAAATCCTCTCTGTCATCAGGTGATTAATTTTCCTTTTGCTTAATATTATGGCATTAGTTTCACTAAAACATGAGAGACTTACTGATGCGGGTAACATTCCCCCAACCCCCCAGATTGAGTCACTTGTTATGGATGCCAAAGCACGAGGGCTTGAGGAATCATCACCAAGAGCTATTAGTCTTCAACAAATTATTGTTGCATTGAATATGGTCAGCAAGGTAATTTGCATCCACCATTGCAAGGATGCGTATAAAACATTCTCTAAAATGTGGTATTGACATTATGGGAAACTGCTTGTGGTTGATTTATTCTCATGTAATAATTCTTACTTCTGTGCACGAAGTTGTTTACACCTCATACTTACTGTTTCTGTACACTGCCTTTTTTAGGGCTTTAATGAGCGCCTTGTGATGGTAAATAGGCCAGCTATTGGGGTCATGTTCAAGAAAGTAAGTTTTGTGAACTTGCCTATATTCCACAGTATTGTATGGTTCTGGCTTGTTACCATGGAGCATCTGGTATATGCAACTTCCTATCAAGAAGAACTCTCTTTGCCTGGCTTTGCTAGCTTCGTTCTCCTTACCATAAAGTCTATTTATTATTGGATCCGACCTGTGAGAAACCAATCGGAGTTCCTACATTGGTATTACTAGTTGAGCCTATACGAGTGTACGTTGGTTACGGTGCAGTTATATAAGCTAAGAAAGAGCTGCTTATAAAACCTTCTAATATACTGATCGGTGGCTAGGTCATTGGTGGTTCTGCTTTTCTTGCCTCCAACCATGCGGTACAAGCTCAGATATCTTTAGATTGAGCTAAGTGATATCGCTAGGCAACCCCAGCAAACTTCCAACCTAGATCAGTCCTAGAAGTTCGTTGCTCTGATACGCCAGTGGTGGAATCAGTTTTTAGCCCTCAATTACTACCTGTTTAAGTAGCCTCCACATCTGCAGTCTTCATTCTGCCCTTTATTCTGATATAAATTGTTTTTATCATCTTCTCCCAGACCCTTGATGTAGTTTTGCAAGTCCTTGTTTCATTTCCTAGCGTGAGACCTCTGCGATCTAAGGTAAATCTGAACCTGTTCCTTAAGCATCTTCGTTACTTCCATGCTTTGATAACATGATTAACCATTCCATAACTTCTTCATATGCTGAAATGCAGGTCATATCATTTCTGCATCGTATGATCGAGATATTAGGTATCTCAGTGCTTCCACGTATTCCAATCGCACTGAGACAATTGCTTCTTGATAACGAGGTATTTCAATTATATTTTAATGGCAAGCCTCTGTTTTCTTGGTTTTCTGCTTGAGAGAGTCTTGCTGTATAAATAATAGTGTTAATGGTTTTAAAAAAATCGGTTTTCAGCCTTTAAAATGGAAAGGTAACCAAAACGAACTTGTTGATTACAAAGTTAGACCATTTAGCCACACACAGGATTAGGCCATAGATAGCCATTAGCAATTTCTTAATTACCCCTTCTCTACTTTGTGAACTGCATGTTGCTATTTCAGGCAGTGCCTTAATAACAAAGCACTCTTTCCATTCTGAAGATTTCAATGTGCTCCTAAAAGTAATCTTACTTGCCCTAAAGAAATTAGAATAAGTTACTAGAGAACATATTTGTGTTTATTTTTCTGGTGGCCAAAAAGCATAGGAACAAATCCTCTGCACCTCTACGGCTCTACCCCCATGTTTTTCCTCTTTCTCTGCTCATGGACATAAATACAACACCCATTGTCTTCATGGTTTGTTAGACTCTGCCATACTCAGATATGTCTGTTTTCTTGTAAGTTCCATCACTCGCTGCCTGACTGACTCCTATGTTCCGTTACTTGCTGCCTGACTGGCTTCTTTGTTCCAGCATTGCTTCTTTTGCCTTTTGTAGTGGGAAACACTGTTATTAGTACTATACTGATGTGGAGCACAGGTTGAACTACAATAGAAGCACCATTCCTGCACAATTGAGTTTAGGCAAAGTTCATTCAGGGGTTGTCTTAGGCTGCTTAGACTACGGGTGTGATCACTAGGGCAGGGCACTTGTTTCATGTCACCAAACTATCTCCCTAAAGGCAGTTAACACAACTAAAAATGTGTGATTCTAGCCTGTTATTAGCCTTGAAAGACTTCTAGTTTGTCTTGTTTCTTTCTCCTTTTCTATCTTATTGTTAATTCTATCTTGCGTCATATTTCAGTTCTCACAGTATTATTATTTTCATACAGGCTAAAGATATGGTGGAATTTCTCGTATTGGTAAACCAAATAATCTGCAAATTTAAATCGTCGGCTAGCGCCATATTGGAGGAAGTCTTTCCTACTATTGCAAGTCATTTGTCTGTGATATTATCACAAGATGCATTTTCAGCTGGTCCTGCAAGCAATACCGAGGTAATGTTGATTGCCTCTGTAAACAGGCCACTGTGTATTTTACTTTATTTTCTAGCTGCTTATACTTAGTATACTTTTTTTTTATGTTTCTGCTTGTCTCCACTATTGCAAGGATGCTAATGCCTTTGAAATGTGCTAACCTTGGGGATATACTAAATTATTTGCTAATTTTTTTATGTTTTCCTACTTATGATAATGCAACTCTAGCTATAACATGTGGCAAATGCAATACAGTTCAACAAAGCAAATATTTCTTGCACGATTCTCAATACTCACTAAAGGAATAAAAGTGACGTGATACGTACTCCACTTTACGTGGTATGGCTAGTGTGATAGGCTGTTGCCCAATATAAGTTCTTATCTATTTACTTGTTTGTTTGGCATGAATTCCATTAGCTTAGGTGGATAGGGTTGTCCAGGTACAGCCGTACAGGATATATTTCTTTTTGTAATATATTTTCGTCTCACCACTACAGGAAATGCGAGAACTGCAAGAGCTGCAGAGGACATTATACACATTCTTGCATGCTATGGCAACGCATGATCTTTCTACAGTTCTCCTTACTCCTAGCTCTAGGCAGTATCTGGAGACCATAATGCAGTTGCTTTTATTTACCTCATGCAAACATAAAGATATACTCCTACGCAAGGTGAGGATTTTGGTTTAACTTGATTTTTATCTTCTTTTAAATCTATCTGCATTCTCGAGCTTGACTATAAGTTAAGCTGTGGACACCATTTACTCACACCTTGGCCATGGTTTCTAGGCATGTGTACAGATTTTCGTGAATCTTGTAAAGGACTGGTGCTCTAACTCTGAAGATAAGGTAATCCTGTTATGTCATGATTTTTTTAACTATCATTACTTGACATTGAGTTGGATTGCTCATTGCTCACATGGTTCTTCCTTTGTTACTCTCTTGTTTCCTCAGCTTCCTGGCTTCCGAGTATTTATGATTGAGAAGTTTGCTACTAATTGCTGTTTATACAGTGTTCTTGATAAATCATTTGATTTACGCGATGCGAACTCGGTAAGATATGTCACCTAGCTACTATGGGAAGTGGCAATGCTTACATT
Organism: Miscanthus floridulus; assembly: GCF_019320115.1. NCBI lineage: Eukaryota > Viridiplantae > Streptophyta > Magnoliopsida > Poales > Poaceae > Miscanthus > Miscanthus floridulus. Next base: position 18 of record NW_027097981.1, on the reverse strand, counting down.
TTCTGTGTTGATGAAAAT
>NW_027097980.1:0-15000 GCF_019320115.1 Miscanthus floridulus | reverse complement strand
TAACCATCAACGGGCCAGCGCCCACAGAAGCAAGCCAACATAGGCTGCCGGCCGGCCAGGGAGGCCGCGCATAACCGAAACCGTTCCAACAACAAGCTACACACCCACGGCAGCCAGCTGCCCACAGCAGCACGCCATAGAAGCATGCCACCGTAAGCTGCCTGTAACACCCCCGGTGTTTATCACCAGTTAAGCAATGGGTTTGAGCTCAAACATGACATGTCAAGTGGTAATCAAGGTGTCAAGATCCAATCTACATGATGGAGCTTCAACTTAAACTTGGGCCACACACAACTGCTTACATATGGACCCTTGTTAAGATTATGCAAGAGTAATTCTAAGCATGCTTCTTCCATGTACATTACATCCACATGCATCCATCTAGACCCGTGGAAAAGTTTCATGAAGTTTGGAATCAAAAAGTCACATGAAATGATAAGTCATATCTTTGCATGAATTGCTTTATCAAGTGACTGGAAACATATGAAGTCAACCAAACCTTGTAACCTTGCTCAAACAACTCTAATTGAACTCTACAACAAAAGTTATGAAGGGTTCGTGTTGAGCGAAGGTGGAGAAAATGTCCGAAAATAATGGAAACCCTATATTTTGTAGCAGAAAGGACTTTGCGTTGACCAAGAAATAAAGTTGACTTCTGGACCAGATATGAGGTTTGACCAAAAATGAAAGTTGAAGAAAAGTTTGAGTATAACAAACTTTGTTAAAGGACCAAGTCATGATTTAGCTTCGAAATAGATCAAAACAGTGCTCAAAGTATAATAGAAAAAAAGCTGAAATCAACCCGACCGTGGTTGCAGTCCGGATTTCACCGACATCGACATTGACATCCCGCGTTCTCGAAATTTTGCTAAGCAACTTGAGTTGGTCCAAAAATAAAAGTTGAAGGTTATATTATGGAGAGGAGCATGCAAAAAGTTGCACTGAGTTTGACCGAGTTTCGACCTTCGAAAGCGTGTTTCCGTGATCGCTGTTAACATATTGACACTATCATTTTGGAGCTTAATTATCCGCTGTTACATAGCTCAAATGGCCGGGCACCTTAAATAGAAATTGTAGAGCATTATGTGGGCTGCAACTTTGCTTTTGGGCCCATGTCCAAATTTGGCCTGCAAATGGCCCAAATCGGCTCCCCACGCTGATCGCTTTGCTGCCCGCCACGTGCTCGGTAGAATTCCTCAAAGGGCGGCGCGTGTCCAGTGCGTGGCAGCCATGCGGGAGCTCGCCTCCACCATTGCCGCGCGCCGCTGCTGTGTGCCCTACCACAATCGCGCTCCTGCTCCTCCATAATCGCGCGCCCGAGCTCCCTCTGGCACACTCGCTCGCTCTCCCCGCCTGCGCCTGAGCGCGGACGCCGAGCACCGCCATGGCCGTTCACCTCCCTGCCGCCGTCGCTCGCCATGGCCGGAGCCATGCCTGCCACCGACGCTCCTTCTCCTTCAAGCCTCCTCTGCTATGGCCGCTAGCCCCACCGCCTTCCTTTCCCAGCTCCTCTTCTGGCCGGCGAACTCGCTATGCCGCCACCGCGTTCTGCTGCTCGGCTTCTGGCCGCCGGCGCCACGGTCATGCATGGCCAGGCCTCTGTAGGCCTCCACGAATGAGCCAAGCCCTATGCGTGTGAGCGCGGGCCAGGGCTTGCCACCTCCCTGCTGCTCGCTACCGGCGACTGCCGTGCCGCCAGAAATCGACGAAGCCGACGTCCTCTGCTGCGACTCCGTGAAGAAGGAAGAGAAGGACCAACGTGTAAATAGAAACAAGTATGAAGGTTCCCGTTGTAAAACAGCTAGAGACAACAGTTTACCTTCATGGGCTTGTTTGATTCGTGAAAAGTTTAGGGTTCCCGACGTAAAAGATTTTTCCTTTTATCTTTTCCTTTTATGCATATTCTGTGCTAAACTTTGGAAAAATCGTAATAATTAATAGAAAAATCGTAAAATAGTAAATGAGGACTTTTTGGAATCCTTGCAAAATTTTCTATGCATTAGATCTATAATATTACAGGTTTTAGTTTAAAGGTTTAGCTGTAAAAATAGGTTTATGCAGTTAGGTTTTTAATGCTAGTTGTATTTGTCTTTTTCATAACTGTAGTTATTTTGCTCAAATAAATGTGAAATTTTTATGGAGTGCTCATAAGGTGATTTTTGTTGTCTGGTAAAAATTTCAGAAGTGTAGGATTTATATTTTAAGAGTTATAAAAATAACAAATGTACTGTATTGCTTTGCTCCTATTCGGAATAGTCCTGCATGTTTGAATTAATTGGCTTAGTTAAGTTATGAATCATGACTTCATGATGTTACATGAGTTGTAGTACTTTTACTAAGCTTTTCAAAAAGCTAAATATCATGATTTTTGGTTAAGTAGATCTTGAGTTATACTTGCTTAAATATCAGTGGCTGTTTCTGCCCAAACTCTGACAGGGTTACTTTGTTGGTAGTGTGGGGCCTTCTTAATAGTAGAATTAGCTTTAGGTGTTTACAACAAAGTTGTTTAGAATTTGCTAAGCTTTCTAAAAAGTCTAGAACCATATTTATTGGACATACATAACTCCATTTATAGCTGTTTAAAGTGGCATGTCAGTTTCTGTCTATGTTTTGGACAGAACTGCAATTATTGGATTAATTGACCCTTCTAACTGTAGAATCATCTTAATATGAGAATAAGAAAGTTGTAGGTAACTTCCTAAGCTTTTCAAAAAGTTATGGTTCATGTTTGTTGGAGGTCTAGAACTCCAGTTATGCTTCTCTGAAGTTTCTATCCGTTTTCTATACCACTGCTGTTGGGCTGGATTTGCAGTTTTGCTTGTGCAATTATTTTCGTGGTGTAAATGATGTTTGCTATGGAGGTAGTGAATACAAAAGTTGTAGCAAATTTCATAATATTGCTTGTGTTCAAATTGTAAGACCATAGGCCTGATAGTTTAGGAGTTACATGACTTTTAAGTCCTCTATCAAGTTTTGATTTTATTCTGAGCAGATCTGAAAGATGCTAGTGTTTGATCTAGTTAGGATTTGAATAAGTTTTTGGTGATAATAACAAAGTTGTAGATAATTCATGTATCTAGATTCTGTTAAAATTTGGTGGTATTTGGCCAAGTAGTTTGTGAGTTATGCCTGTTTAAAGTTGAGTTACAGAATTGATTACTCTCTGTCTTGTTTAGACCAGTTTCTGTAAATGTGTATATTTGACTTAGTTAACTTGAGAATCATGCTAAGATGATTAAATATGAATTGTAGATAATGTCATAAGCTTTCCAGAATGTCTTCTTGCAAGTCATTTGGATTTGTGTAACTCCAGTTATAGCTAAATCTTGTAGCTGCTATTTGCATGTCCAGAAATTGACAGATTCCCATTTTTGTTGTTTGCTTGTATATTGCTAAGTGTGGCTCATACCTTTGATGATGGTTGAGTTAGAGTACCTGAGATCTTAGGAAACTTGTGTCATGCTTGGTGTTGTCATCTTCTTTGCTATCGTGACATGGTAAATTGTGCGATATTTATAGTAAGCAATGCGAAGTGCTTGTGCATGTTAACGTAACCTTGTGCTTGTCTTACTGCCTGCGATGCATTGTCTATTGCACTTCCATGTATTCATGCACATGCATCTTGCATCTCATTTAGGTACGCTAGATGAACCACGTGAAGGATGTGATGTGGAGTCAAACCCGAAGACGGTGTTTGGTGGATCTATCCCGAAGATGGAAGGACTAAGCAAGTGCTAAGACCGGAGATGTCACCAAGTCAGTGCAAGCTAACTGAACTGACTTGTGTCGGATCCCAGGCAAGCCCCGGAGCATTTTAAGTCTCCTAGTATTTTACAAATGATTACTTAAGTACTTATGATTGATGCATTAGGTTATAAGAGTTGAATGAAACCACTTGATGCATGTACATTCCTTGTCCAGAAATTACCCCTTTAACCGGTATAGGTCCAGGATCGAATATATGCTTAGCCATGCTTAGACCGGTAGAAGTCGGGTGATTTTCTGTCACCTGCGAGATATAGGTGGATATCGGAGCACGGTTGGTTATAATTGTTATCGTGGAACAGAACCATGAAGTAAATGTAAATCGAGACCGGACGGGAAGTCGATAGAGAAGCAACAAGACATGGAGGTCTTGGGTGTGGATTTATCCCCGTCTGTGTCGATTAAGGACCGTACCATTGTTGGCGCTTCTGACAAGATTGAACGCATGCCTCTCACTTAGCTGGCCGGATAACTCGTTCCGACCGCGAAGCCGAGTAATTCAACTCAGGCCGGGAACCGTTCTGTTGTGCGCTCCTTCCGAGGAACGATCAGACTGAGCCCAAGGGCAGGCTGGGCCTGAGCATCCTGGCATCTGGTGTTCCAGATTGTGCGGCGCGGTACGGACCCGCGAAATGTGTACCTGAGTTGTACCAAAGGTTACCTAAGGTGACCGTTGATCTAGTCTGCCTGGGTTTGTGTTAGGAATAAATTCCCAGCTGGTTGAAATCGATTCGAATCGCCGTCTCTCCCGGATAGTGAGAAACTTGGCTAGTCCCAACATCGTAGTAATTGTATTATGGAAGATGATGGTTCGGATAAATATGGAATTACTACACCTGCTATGGTTACTATTGTATGCTCTTAAAAGGATATACCACATGTTTGGCACAGGATAGTTGCTAATCTAGAGATGGATAGTTCTAATTAACTTAATGACAGAATTATAATTGTATAATTGAGTTAATCGCTTTTTATGCAAAATGTTGTCAAGCTACCTCCACTTATAAAGCCTTGCATACTCCTTGGAGTCAATTTTATTTCTGGTTTATGATGGGTAAGTCTAGCTGAGTACATTCGAGTACTCAGGGTTTATCCCACCATGTTGCAGGTAAGGTTTGACCTGCTGAGGATGGTGGCTAACCACCGGTGGGCTCGGTGACTCTATATTCACTTCTCATCTATATGCTTTTATCTGAGGATGTCACTTATGCTAGCAATGTATTTGGAACTCATATTAATGAAATCCTTCGAAAGCAATGTTGTTTTCACTAATCGATTTTGAAATCCAAACTTGTTTTATTATTTATGAACCTATTTGTAATATTCTTTCCGCTGCAACTCTGCGTATGTGATGTGTATTTGCTTAATCACGCGATCTTGGTTGTGATGTTGATTTACCGAGGTCCTGCGTGACACTCGGCGGACTACCGGGTTTATATAAGTGAGAGTATGCGCGTGTCAACGTGTTAAGCGGGGACAGCCATACTTGATCTTGTATAAATTGGGCGGTTCTGTCACAGCTGGTATCAGAGCGAGATTAAGCATAATACTATCATGTACATAGTTTTAAAAGCCAAGTTTTGGTTTTAAAAAGCCTATTTTAACTAAAACTTTAGCTACAGGCAAATTTGTCAAAACTTATTCGCAAAACTATGCTAGTGACATCCTCCTTTATGCCCAGTTAAGGACTATTAGGTGGCTATCTAAGTACTAACTGTGGGGGTTTACTTCTTGCAAATTTCACTTTCGTCGTCCATACGGCGTGCTATTGTATGGATGCCGTTCACTTGAATGGTAATGTATGGATCAATTGCCTCTATGCCCAGGTAAGTGTGAGTTGTGAGAGCATGACCGTCCAACTATCGATCTAGGGAAGAGTTAGCTATGGTTACTGGAATATTTACATGTTACACACATGTATATATGAAGGTACTTAATTGCGGGTATATTTATCGGGTAGCTATGGATATCAAAGTATATACATCTGGGGATGTGTATATGGAGAGTATCTTAGTTTACCGCTTTCATTGTGTGCTTATTTATCTCTTGTGGGGATGGGCTGCAATGAGTTTGCCTGCAGGTATGCTAACCACGAATGCGTAGATTGAATGTAGCTGACGACTAGCTATATATATCGAGAGAGTACGTGTTATGCCACCGACATAGAACGTGATTGCCGCCTTAGGCTGGCAATTTTGTGAGGACGAGTAGGACGAGCATGCATCATGATTGTGCTTGTGCATAAATATGCTTCCCTCATCTTGTTCTAATACTAAGTAACTTGTGATCAATGTGATGTTACTATCTTCCCTGTGTGAGGATAGACAAAATGTCTTGTTCCATGCCGCTTGAATAGCTGTGCTTGAAGATAGTGGGTGATTAGCTTTGCCTTGTATGTTTGCTTCCAAAGGAAATAGATGACAAAGTTAATAGTTAGCAAAAGGTTCATCCCTTTGAAAACTAAATTGCTAAATGTAAGTAAAACTTGTTTTGTAGAGATATCCACCTACTCTGTAAAAAGGAAATAAAGGATAACAGTACCTTACTACCATGTTCGCATAATATGTGTAGTAGTGTTGCTATAGGTGACTGCTTATTATGAACGAACCTTGTGCTTAGTAATAGTCATTTAAGCTAATTGGATTGAGTGTTTCAAAAGGCGTGTTTAAGGCCAGGATGTAGGTGTGGATGCTCGTAATCTAGGTAGTGCCGTAGCTGTCACTCCTTTTGTCCTCGGAGCGCATATGAGTGTTGAAGAGCGCTATCCTAGAACGGCGTCTAAGTTTTGATAATTTCTTGGTTGTCGTCTCCCATTTAAGTTCTCTTTTAGGAGCCTGAGCCGGTACACGTGATTGCTAGCCATTGAACGTTGCGCTACGAAGATCTTTATCCATGCCTTTGCTTGACCTTAGGCCCAAGTTTAGTTCCCTTGAACGCTTGCATGTGTCGTGGTTGTCCCACTCTTGTGTGGAAGGACCTTGCTCCGAAATCCTTGTTGGACTTCATTGCTCCTTCTCCTACTAATGATCTGGTGCAACGCTAATCGCTACCTACCCTGGCTTGGAACCTTTTCCTCGTAGATCCTATCATTACCTTATCAACTGAATCTCTAGTCAGTGTACTGTCTCTGTCCCCCGAATCTCGTTTGTTTTGTTTCCAAATTTTTTTTAGTCTCTGTATGTTCATCAGTCTTGATCTCATGTTGCTGCTCAGCAAGACCAAATCTCAGGTTAATCATTATCTGGTGATCACCTTGGTGGACACAAGGCGTATATGGAAATTAAGCAAGAGTCCCCTGCTCAATGGTCTTTAGCAATTAGGCTATGTTCTCTTGCGCTGTGTTTTGATCTTCAGATCACTTCCTTGTTGACTCCTAACCTTGTGACTACCTTTGTTGCTATCCCTCCTTCTCATTGTGCTTGCTCTTATGCAACCAAATTTGTGCTACGTGAGAATGCTTGTGGGTTGTATGTTCAGTAATGGTGCCACGATTAGCGATCTATGGTGCCGCGACGAAACTGAGGGCATCCTGTGGACTGCAGCCACAAGGTTGTGCTGCTCGGCACGCGCTGGTATTGAGGGTTCTAGTCATGATCCAATGCAGAACTGCACCGATGTGTTATTTTCACGTGAGCTCTTCCTTGGTTATCTCTCCGTAGCGTGGTAGAAGATTTGTATGTTGAATCAAATGCAATTGGACTCCCTTTTGAAGTCGTCCAATGGTTAACCTTTGAAGAACAGGTCACTAACAGGAACATAAACAGATTGCAAGAGGTGGTAGACAAGCGACTCTACTCGACGTGACTGTCCCAGTAATGACGTCAGTCATCTAGTGAGCAACTTATGTCATTTTCGTTAGATTAGAAAGGTGCACCACACTTAAGGTTGAACAAGTTATTAGTCAGATGATAAAGGGACCAATGTATTATGTGTTGTAATAGGTCACCTAGTATATATGAGTTCCTATCCAAGTTCTCAATCTTGAGGTGCATAAGGATCACGTAGACGAACCGACCTTCTTTGGTGTGACCCCTTTCTGCTGACTTCAATGGCGACCATCTGTATGCTTCGACCACAATTTTTATTATTAGGAGTGAAGATTTGGAACCTTTTTCGTGTTGAGGGACAACTGATTAGTTACCAGTGGGAAAGTTAGTCTTCAGTTAGGTAACGACTAGTTGGTAACTATGAAGACCAGATCTCACAGAATGATGTTGATCAAGGAAACAGCAAACCTAGCCCTGCAATACAAGTGCTACTTCTTCTCCAAATGTGCTATCAAGTCAATTCCGTCTTGGACAATCACGTATATAGCGCAAGATGTTGTATCAGCTAAGTAAAGAACTAGAGAAAGCATATCCCTAGTTTCGATCAGCATCATTGTGCCCCTAGGTACCACAAACGGATTTGTCCCAGGCTCTATTGGATGAAGTACGCAGGACCGTGCTATCTTGGATTCCTCCCAATGTAAAAATGCTTTATGGATGCCAATGAAGAAAATTCTTCAGACAGCAGCTTACGACGAAGTGCAAGTATCAAAAAGTGTCTTGACCCAATTAGCCTCTCTAATACTCCAAACTTATGTAGCCTAAGGCTATCACTGATATTGGTAAATGAAGGACATGCTTCTCTTCCCTTAAAGGCCTTTCGCATCGAATCTTGGGGCGAGATTCCTATAAGGGGGAGGGCTGTAACACCCCCGGTGTTTATCACCAGTTAAGCAATGGGTTTGAGCTCAAACATGACATGTCAAGTGGTAATCAAGGTGTCAAGATCCAATCTACATGATGGAGCTTCAACTTAAACTTGGGCCACACACAACTGCTTACATATGGACCCTTGTTAAGATTATGCAAGAGTAATTCTAAGCATGCTTCTTCCATGTACATTACATCCACATGCATCCATCTAGACCTGTGGAAAAGTTTCATGAAGTTTGGAATCAAAAAGTCACATGAAATGATAAGTCATATCTTTGCATGAATTGCTTTATCAAGTGACTGGAAACATATGAAGTCAACCAAACCTTGTAACCTTGCTCAAACAACTCTAATTGAACTCTACAACAAAAGTTATGAAGGGTTCGTGTTGAGCGAAGGTGGAGAAAATGTCCGAAAATAATGGAAACCCTATATTTTGTAGTAGAAAGGACTTTGCATTGACCAAGAAATAAAGTTGACTTCTGGACCAGATATGAGGTTTGACCAAAAATGAAAGTTGAAGAAAAGTTTGAGTATAACAAACTTTGTTAAAGGACCAAGTCATGATTTAGCTTCGAAATAGATCAAAACAGTGCTCAAAGTATAATAGAAAAAAAGCTGAAATCAACCCGACCGTGGTTGCAGTCCGGATTTCACCGACATCGACATTGACATCCCGCGTTCTCCAAATTTTGCTAAGCAACTTGAGTTGGTCCAAAAATAAAAGTTGAAGGTTATATTATGGAGAGGAGCATGCAAAAAGTTGCACTGAGTTTGACCGAGTTTCGACCTTCGAAAGCGTGTTTCCGTGATCGCTGTTAACATATTGACACCATCATTTTGGAGCTTAATTATCTGCTGTTACATAGCTCAAATGGCCGGGCACCTTAAATAGAAATTGTAGAGCATTATGTGGGCTGCAACTTTGCTTTTGGGCCCATGTCCAAATTTGGCCTGCAAATGGCCCAAATCGGCTCCCCACGCTGATCGCTTTGCTGCCCGCCACGTGCTCGGTAGAATTCCTCAAAGGGCGGCGCGTGTCCAATGCGTGGCAGCCATGCGGGAGCTCGCCTCCACCATTGCCGCGCGCCGCTGCTGTGTGCCCTGCCACTGTCACGCTCTTGCTCCTCCATAATCGCGCGCCCGAGCTTCCTCTGGCACACTCGCTCGCTCTCCCCGCCTGCGCCTGAGCGCGGACGCCGAGCACCGCCATGGCCGTTCACCTCCCTGCCGCCGTCGCTCGCCATGGCCGGAGCCATGCCTGCCACCGGCGCTCCTTCTCCTTCAAGCCTCCTCTGCTATGGCCGCTAGCCCCACCGCCTTCCTTTCCCAGCTCCTCTTCTGGCCGGCGAACTCGCTATGCCGCCACCGCGTTCTGCTGCTCGGCTTCTGGCCGCCGGCGCCGCGGTCATGCATGGCCAGGCCTCTGTAGGCCTCCATGAATGAGCCAAGCCCTATGCGTGTGAGCGCGGGCCAGGGCTTGCCACCTCCCTGCTGCTCGCTACCGGCGACTGCTGTGCCGCCAGAAATCGACGAAGCCGACGTCCTCTGCTGCGACTCCGTGAAGAAGGAAGAGAAGGACCAACGTGTAAATAGAAACAAGTATGAAGGTTCCCGTTGTAAAACAGCTAGAGACAACAGTTTACCTTCATGGGCTTGTTTGATTCGTGAAAAGTTTAGGGTTCCCGACGTAAAAGATTTTTCCTTTTATCTTTTCCTTTTATGCATATTCTGTGCTAAACTTTGGAAAAATCGTAATAATTAATAGAAAAATCGTAAAATAGTAAATGAGGACTTTTTGGAATCCTTGCAAAATTTTCTATGCATTAGATCTATAATATTACAGGTTTTAGTTTAAAGGTTTAGCTGTAAAAATAGGTTTATGCAGTTAGGTTTTTAATGCTAGTTGTATTTGTCTTTTTCATAACTGTAGTTATTTTGCTCAAATAAATGTGAAATTTTTATGGAGTGCTCATAAGGTGATTTTTGTTGTCTGGTAAAAATTTCAGAAGTGTAGGATTTATATTTTAAGAGTTATAAAAATAACAAATGTACTGTATTGCTTTGCTCCTATTCGGAATAGTCCTGCATGTTTGAATTAATTGGCTTAGTTAAGTTATGAATCATGACTTCATGATGTTACATGAGTTGTAGTACTTTTATTAAGATTTTCAAAAAGCTAAATATCATGATTTTTGGTTAAGTAGATCTTGAGTTATACTTGCTTAAATATCAGTGGCTGTTTCTGCCCAAACTCTGACAGGGTTACCTTGTTGGTAGTGTGGGGCCTTCTTAATAGTAGAATTAGCTTTAGGTGTTTACAACAAAGTTGTTTAGAATTTGCTAAGCTTTCTAAAAAGTCTAGAACCATATTTATTGGACATACATAACTCCATTTATAGCTGTTTAAAGTGGCATGTCAGTTTCTGTCTATGTTTTGGACAGAACTGCAATTATTGGATTAATTGACCCTTCTAACTGTAGAATCATCTTAATATGAGAATAAGAAAGTTGTAGGTAACTTCCTAAGCTTTTCAAAAAGTTATGGTTCATGTTTGTTGGAGGTCTAGAACTCCAGTTATGCTTCTCTGAAGTTTCTATCCGTTTTCTATACCACTGCTGTTGGGCTGGATTTGCAGTTTTGCTTGTGCAATTATTTTCGTGGTGTAAATGATGTTTGCTATGGAGGTAGTGAATACAAAAGTTGTAGAAAATTTCATAATATTGCTTGTGTTCAAATTGTAAGACCATAGGCCTGATAGTTTAGGAGTTACATGACTTTTAAGTCCTCTATCAAGTTTTGATTTTATTCTGAGCAGATCTGAAAGATGCTAGTGTTTGATCTAGTTAGGATTTGAATAAGTTTTTGGTGATAATAACAAAGTTGTAGATAATTCATGTATCTAGACTCTGTTAAAATTTGGTGGTATTTGGCCAAGTAGTTTGTGAGTTATGCCTGTTTAAAGTTGAGTTATAGAATTGATTACTCTCTGTCTTGTTTAGACCAGTTTCTGTAAATGTGTATATTTGACTTAGTTAACTTGAGAATCATGCTAAGATGATTAAATATGAATTGTAGATAATGTCATAAGCTTTCCAGAATGTCTTCTTGCAAGTCATTTGGATTTGTGTAACTCCAGTTATAGCTAAATCTTGTAGCTGCTATTTGCATGTCCAGAAATTGACAGATTCCCATTTTTGTTGTTTGCTTGTATATTGCTAAGTGTGGCTCATACCTTTGATGATGGTTGAGTTAGAGTACCTGAGATCTTGGGAAACTTGTGTCATGCTTGGTGTTGTCATCTTCTTTGCTATCGTGACATGGTAAATTGTGCGATATTTATAGTAAGCAATGCGAAGTGCTTGTGCATGTTAACGTAACCTTGTGCTTGTCTTACTGCCTGCGATGCATTGTCTATTGCACTTCCATGTATTCATACACATGCATCTTGCATCTCATTTAGGTACGCTAGATGAACCACGTGAAGGATGTGATGTGGAGTCAAACCCGAAGACGGTGTTTGGTGGATCTATCCCGAAGATGGAAGGACTAAGCAAGTGCTAAGACCGGAGATGTCACCAAGTCGGTGCAAGCTAACTGAACTGACTTGTGTCGGATCCTAGGCAAGCCCCGGAGCATTTTAAGTCTCCTAGTATTTTACAAATGGTTACTTAAGTACTTATGATTGATGCATTAGGTTATAAGAGTTGAATGAAACCACTTGATGCATGTACATTCCTTGTCCAGAAATTACCCCTTTAACCGGTATAGGTCCAGGATCGAATATATGCTTAGCCATGCTTAGACCGGTAGAAGTCGGGTGATTTTCTGTCACCTGCGAGATATAGGTGGATATCAGAGCACGGTTGGTTATAATTGTTATCGTGGAACAGAACCATGAAGTAAATGTAAATCGAGACCGGACGGGAAGTCGATAGAGAAGCAACAAGACATGGAGGTCTTGGGTGTGGATTTATCCCCGTCTGTGTCGATTAAGGACCGTACCGTTGTTGGCGCTTCTGACAAGATTGAATGCATGCCTCTCACTTAGCTGGCCGGATAACTCGTTCCGACCGCGAAGCCGAGTAATTCAACTCAGGCCGGGAACCGTTCTGTTGTGCGCTCCTTCCGGGGAACGATCAGACTAAGCCGAAGGGCAGGCTTGGCCTAAGCATCCTGGCATCTGGTGTTCCAGATTGTGCGGCGTGGTACGGACCCGCGAAATGTGTACCTGAGTTGTACCAAAGGTTACCTAAGGTGACCGTTGATCTAGTCTGCCTGGGTTTGTGTTAGGAATAAATTCCCAGCTGGTTGAAATCGATTCGAATCGCCGTCTCTCCCGGATAGTGAGAAACTTGGCTAGTCCCAACATCGTAGTAATTGTATTATGGAAGATGATGGTTCGGATAAATATGGAATTACTACACCTGCTATGGTTACTATTGTATGCTCTTAAAAGGATATACCACATGTTTGGCACAGGATAGTTGCTAATCTAGAGATGGATAGTTCTAATTAACTTAATGACAGAATTATAATTGTATAATTGAGTTAATCGCTTTTTATGCAAAATGTTGTCAAGCTACCTCCACTTATAAAGCCTTGCATACTCCTTGGAGTCAATTTTATTTCTGGTTTATGACGGGTAAGTCTAGCTGAGTACATTCGAGTACTCAGGGTTTATCCCACCATGTTGCAGGTAAGGTTTGACCTGCTGAGGATGGTGGCTAACCACCGGTGGGCTCGGTGACTCTATATTCACTTCTCATCTATATGCTTTTATCTGAGGATGTCACTTATGCTAGCAATGTATTTGGAACTCATATTAATGAAATCCTTCGAAAGCAATGTTGTTTTCACTAATCGATTTTGAAATCCAAACTTGTTTTATTATTTATGAACCTATTTGTAATATTCTTTCCGCTGCAACTCTGCGTATGTGATGTGTATTTGCTTAATCACGCGATCTTGGTTGTGATGTTGATTTACCGAGGTCCTGCGTGACACTCGGCGGACTACCGGGTTTATATAAGTGAGAGTATGCGCGTGTCAATGTGTTAAGCGGGGACAGCCATACTTGATCTTGTATAAATTGGGTGGTTCTGTCACACTGCCGGCCGACAAGGGAGGCCGCGAGTCACCAAAATAGTTCCAACAACACGCTGGCCACCCAAGCCAGCTAGCTGCCCACCAAAACTTCTACCACTTTAGTCCAATAGCGTGCCACCACTAATGGCCGCATGCTGGCCAGCCGGGCAGCCAGCAGCCCGCTGTAGCCAGCCGAAGCTAGCCACGGTAGGCCGCCAGCCGACCACGGGCGCTGGGGGCGTGACCGACATTCGGTGGAGCCTCATTAGCGGGTCATCGAGACACTACTGGTTTCAAAGCATTTTACCCGAGGCCTCAGGCAACCGGACATCACCCCCTAATGTGCCAGAGGGCCAAACCCACTACTAGGAGGTTCTATCAGTTTTCTGTATGGTTCCTTCTAGTGTTTTGGAGGACCTTAGGACATCCATGTGATACATAGTTTTGCAAAGGTTTTTGGCAAGACACGTAGGTTTCCGCCGAGGAGGCGCACGGCATTCGTTGTTTTCCGTGGATGGACCGGCCCCGTGGGCCAACCCCCGGTGGGACCGGGTCCCGAGAAGGCCATCGTTTGTCCCGACGTCATCTTGTCCTTCTCCCATGACCTCGTGAGGCATATCCATCACGCACGGTCTGAGTCCTAGCCGTTCGTCGCCATCCATCCAACCAACCGCGCATACACGCACGCAAGTCCATCCGACCACGTGGTCGTGTGTACGGTGGGTGAACAGCTGGTGGACCGGGTATGCACGCCCAAGGTCCATCCGACCGCGCACACACGCTTACACGCAAGTCCATCCGACCGTGCACACACGCTTACACGCAAGTCCATCCGACCGCGCACATGCAAAAAAAAAGGTCCATCCGACCGCGCATACACGCTTAGCCCCTGTGGTGTACGGTGCGGTGGCACTTAAGTCGTGTGTGCGCCCCGTAGCCCGAGCGCGGACCGGGTTGCTGAACCGATGTCGCTCGGGCGAGCTGCTGTTTTTGCCCAAGCCGCACATCCGTCACGCATACGAAACCCGGCTTTCCTGGGGACTTGGGCTGCTCACGGACGCCTCGGCCGAACTGCTGTTTTTGGCCCAGGACGCCTTGGGCGAACTGCTGTTTTTGACCCGGGGACTTGGGTCGGCCACGGTCACGCGGACTCCCAGCCTGACTTCATCCCGCGAGAGTGGAGGGGGAGGGACGAATCCATGCGACGCGGGGCTAGATCTCAGTGGATCGTGGCAGCAAGGCCACTCTGCCACTTACAATGCCCCGTCGCATTTTAAGTCATCTACAAAGGATTCAGCCCGCCGCCCGTTGGGAAGGGAGCTTCGAGGCGGCCCGCCGTGGCGTGTCGGCCGGGCGGGCTGGGCCAATGGCACGGGCCCTTGGGGCACGAACGCCGTAATGTGGGTTGGGGTGAGCGGCGGGCACAGGCGCCGGTTGCTAGCTTGG
>NW_027097979.1:0-29653 GCF_019320115.1 Miscanthus floridulus | reverse complement strand
ATTGGATAGCCATCCATCGGTGTGGCTTTGTTGAGATTCCTGAAATCAATACAGACACGAAGTTTTCCATTTTTCTTATAAACAGGAACCACATTAGAGATCCACTCTGCGTATCGACATTGCCGAATAAACTTTGCTTCTTAATTAATTTAGTTATTTCGGCCTTAATGTCAGGAAGTACATTAGGGTTGCATCGGCGCGCTGGCTGCTGATGTGGCCGAAATCCAGATTTGATAGGTAACCGATGTTCAACTATCGATCGGTCTAATCCAGGCATCTCAGTATAATCCCAAGCAAAACAATCTTTATATTCTTTTAACAAATCTGTTATTCGCTGCTTACACTTGGAATCTAACTTAGCACTAATAAAAGTAGGTCTTGACCTATCACCATCACCGATATCTACTTCTACTAAATCATCTGCCGATGTGAACCCTTGACCTAATTTTCCATCATCGGCAAACCTATCCATTAAAACTCCTCTTCAGAACCGACTGCTTGGATCGGTGGAATTTCATAATCAGCAACTCTAAGGAACTCTTTTTCCCAAGCTTCTCCTGATATGCATTTAGTTCGCTCATAAGTATCTGATTCTGCCGATGCATGCGATGATATAACGAATCACCAGGGACGACCTCAATCTTATCCCCAATCCACTGTACGAGGCATTGATGCATTGTAGAAGGAACACAACAATTAGCATGAATCCAATCCCTCCCTAGAAGCAGATTATATGCACCCTTGCCGTTGATAACAAAGAACGTCGTTGTTGCAAGGTTTTGCTGCCGATGGTCAATTCAACGCACACTGCCCCTTTAGCCGGTGACACATTGCCTTCAAAATCTTTCAACATCATATCGGTTTTGGTCAAGTCTTGATCTCCCTTACCAAGTTTCCGATACATCACGTAAGGCATAATATTAATCGCAGCCCCTCCATCAATAAGTACCTTAGACACAGGCTGCCCATCAACTCTGCCCTTCACAAATAAAGCCTTAAGATGCTGTCTCTCGTCATCGGTAGGTTTCTCAAAAACAGCCATCATTGGATCTAGTGTTAGCTGAGCTACTTGATCAGAGAGAACAACTTCTTCCTCATTATCAGATAGTGCCAGAAACTCCATCGGCAACATGAATACCATATTAACATCTGCCGATGGACCCTTATTTTTGTGTTTTACCTGCCACTGCTGATGACCAGGCCTTTCATTGGAGGAATTTTCCTCTTGGTATAAATCCTCCTGACGCTCACGTTGCATCCTCCTTCTCTGCGTCTTTGTCAGACCCTCTGGGCACCATCGAGGAAACTTGGTTTTCCAAACCGGCTGATAACAAGTCCTAGTTGGTTCTACACGACGTATATTAGGGTCCCTGTAGAATATTTCCTCATCGGGAACTCTTGCGTTTGCCATCTCCTCAAGCTCCTCTTGATTCCTTGGAAAATATCCAGCGCGTTTACCAAGCCTCTCATGTACACTAAGTCTGCCCCCCAGCCGATCATGCACTGATGCTCTGCCTCTGATCGGCTCATTGATAGACAAACCCTGATTACCACGTTGAAACCTCCTTTCTGAACGATTGACTCCGTAATAACCATTACACTCAGGGCAATTTTCAACAGTTGGCAATTTAATACCTTCTTCCCAGCAATGGATGAAAAACGGACATCTCCAATGATCTTTATGTCGATTCCATTCTTCCTGACGTCTCATTTCTTGCTGTTGCGATATCGGTCATTACGTTGACGCCAACCCTCCTGCTGCCTTCGATGAGTAATCACAATGCCAGGTCGAGGAGGATTTTTGGAACTACTGCTTTCTCCTAGCAAACCCTTACTCTTTGCATCATCGGTAGTTATCCGATGTTGGGGGTCCACTGACGCGTTTTTCTCAGCAGCCTCTGACGTCAATACCTTGGTCTTTCCTTTGGCATCCAACATATTTGCTGGAAAAGGGTGTTGATCAATTTTCATCGGCTTCTGGGTCTTGGAAGTACCAAACTTAATTCTCCCAGATTCAATAGCCGATTGTAACTGTTGCCTGAATACCTTGCACTCATTTGTACTGTGTGAAGTTGCATTGTGCCATTTGCAGTACAAAATCTTCTTCAACTCTTCTGCCGATGGGATCACATGATTAGGTGACAGCTTAATTTGGCCCTCTTGAAGCAGAAGATCAAATATTTTATCGGCCTTGGTGATATCAAAGGTAAACTTTTCTGGCTCTTTTTGACCAAAGGGACATGATATCGGCTTTTTATTCTTAACCCACTCAGCTAAGCCGATAACTGGTTCTTCATCAGAGTCAGAATCTCCTACTTCTTCAACAAATGATACCTTTTTACTCCAGTTCTTTTTAGGTTCAAAAACCCTAGTATCTTGATCAGAGATCCTTTGCACAAGATGACTGAGGCTTTCAAACTCCTGAGAAGCATATCTGTCCTTAAGATGTGGCAATAACCCTTGGAAAGCCAGATCGGCAAGCTGCCGATCATCCAGCACCAGGCTGTAGCACTTATTTTTTACATCTCGTAGCCTTTGTACAAAGCTCTCTACCGATTCATCATTACGCTGTCTCAATTTTACTAAATCGGTAAGCTTCTTTTCATGGATTCCAGCAAAGAAATACTTATGGAATTGTTTTTCTAGATCAACCCAAGTAATAATAGAATTTGGTGGTAATGAAATGAACCATGTAAATGCTGATCCAGACAAAGATGATGAAAATAATCGAACTCTTAATTCATCTCTGTTAGCTGCCTCTCCACATTGAATAATGAAGCGATTGACATGTTCCATTGTTGATGTATCATCTTGCCCAGAGAATTTAGTGAAATCCGGTACCTTGTACCGATTTGGGAGAGGAATTAAATCGTATGCAGGAGGGTATGGAGTCCGATAAGAATAAGTATTGACCTTGGGCTTTATCCCAAACTGATCCTTCACAATTTCTGCTATCTTATCGGCCCAAAAAGCATCAGCCTCCTGCTGACGAACTGGTTGAATTTCTACAGGAGGTGCCTGCTGACATCCCTCCACATATCTTTGTAGCCCACGATCTCCAGCAATCGGCATATTTGCCGTTACTTGTGGTCCATTAGCCTGTTGGAAAGGATTCATCGGCTGGGCTGCCGATGCTTGATTCTGGAAACCAGCTTGCATATGACCTTGTTGAATCCCTGCAACCTGCTGATTTCGCTGAACTGTATGTTGAACAGGTAACTGTCCTGACCAATCATTATTAGAACTCATCGGTACAAAACTTACCGATGGCTGGTAATTTGCTGATATTGTTGGATAATTATAACTGGTTTGAGGCATGAACTGAACCCCAGTTTGACTCATAGCAGGGGCTTTCTGCTGCATCGGCAGTAAGCTCGCCGATGGACTTGAATTGAATGTTTGAACCATAGGCATCTGGAAACCTCCTGGAGTTGGTTGCACAGAAGTAGTTGCGGCATATTGAGGCACTTGAGCCATCGGCGAAACGGCCGATGGTATAGGCGCTCTTCCTACTGCATCAACACTTGAGGTAATCTAGGATTGAAAGCAGATGACTCTGGAGGCATGCCATATCCCCACCAATTAGTAGGAATCTGGCTATTCTGAGACACAGGGCCTGACATAGCTGATGCCGATAGATCTGTATTAAGCTGAACTCGCCCTCCTGGTAACCTGATCTGATTGTATCGGTGTAGATTGAATATTAGGTGAGCCTGCCAATACTGGAGGGGAAGTAACTTCTGTACCCACAACGGCCGAAGGAGCCGATGGAGTTTTGACAGATGCCGGCTCTGGTTGATGATAGGCAGGCCCAACGTAATGTGGTGCCGCTTGTCCTTCTTTGAGAGTTCGAACCACAGCATTATGAACAGTATTGGACAGCACATTGGAATGATTAATCAAAGCATGATTTACTGCAGAATTAACCATCTCTTGAAGTTTACCAGGATTGGAGTCAAAGGTAACCTGCCGAGGCAACGGCAAATCTTGCTTCTGGATGACTTGTCCACTCTTGTTCAAGCTAAACGATCTCAGACAAAGCTGCTTGTATTCTTCTACAGCCTTTTCCATAGCCTGCCTCTGTTCTTCCTTGAGATCTTCTTCTGATACTGCGATAATGTTCCCTGATCGATCTCGGAATTGAACATATTGATTGATTTCCCACCGGCGTGCCAAAAGATGTGTTGATGCAAAAGTGGATCTGCAAACACAAAGGGCTAATACCCGAATCGATATCCAAAGCGTGCCAGTCGATTTGACCTGCTAATCGACAAGGATGAAGATACGAACACTTTGGTCCTGACAACAGCGATACGCCCGGAAGTCACGGCCAAGAGGTGCTCACGCGGAACTCGAGAATCGCCGAAGGTCGCACTGAAGATGCAGCTCGCCGAATCAATGAGAACTCGTAAAAAAAAAAAATATGCAAATTGACGAAGTCGCCGAAAAGTAAGTAGATGCAAATAGGAGTAAAAGTTGGTTTTGATATTGATTGATATATTCTATTACATTGCCCCTTACTCCATATTTATACCCTGATCTAAAGAGACACAACCAAACACAACTAGGACACCAATCCCATATCTAAGGAAACACGTGACTCTTACATGAATCATAACCTAACAAATACAGAAAAGGAAATCAACTCCTATCTATTTCCCTGTCCGCCTCAATTACGATGGAAATCTCACTGTCCTCCTTCCCATCGGCATACTCCCTATTTCATCGGCAGTAGTCTTCAAGTCTTCCTTCATCGGCATACTCCCTGTTTCATCGGCAGTAGTCTTCAAGTCTTCCTTCATCGGCATACTCCCTGTTTCATCGGCAGCGCCCGAGTCCAAATCAACCTTTACATCGACCATCACCAGCTATCGGCAACCATCTTTCAAACAACTGGCTTTCATTGGCTATCAAAGTATTCAATAACTTTCCCCTTGCCGATTAGTCCACTCCGATTATTTTGACATGTGCAAAAAACGGTGTCAACAGAACCGCACGCACGGGACAGTCCATGGAGGCCAATTTTGACCTAATCAAAATATCTGACAGCGTGTCCCAGGCTCTCTGACGGAAGAAGCTAACGGATCGGACGGTAGTGTCATATTAGGGATGAAAGTTCAAGTGAGTGTCAAATAAGGAACGAAGAAAATTTCAGGATCAAAAAAGGAATGGCTCATTTTTTCAGTATCAAATAAGGAATTCTCTCTTTCTATTTCGTGTATTTTTACCACTCCACTTACTGTCCTCTCTCTAGCGTGTGGAGTTAGGACAAAGATCGACCGTCTTCTTGTCTTGCCAGCGCCAAAGTTCACCCCTCTTTCATAGACGCACGAACGTGTACAACGTGGCCTACTTAACTTCTATAATCATCGTCCGTAATTTTCAGCGAAGAAACAGTATTTTTCTCTCATAATAAATCAACATAAGCTTGCATAAGCCAAATTTCAGCGGAACGAGCAGAGAGCTCGATTTTTTAGAAAACATTTTTATTATGTTTGGGAAAACAAACAAGACCTAAGATGCTATTGAGGCTCTTATAACTAATAGGCTACAATCCCTTTCGCATTAATACGATGAATTGAGAGGATGGATTGAGGACCATCATAATTAGTTGAAAATTTTATTTTTTTTAAATAAAAAATGTCGAAGAAAACTCAACCTTACTAATTTTGAAGAACACTTTTTTTTTGTTTCCAGCGTTTTTTTTGAAGTAAAATTTTACTAGTACTCCTGTGAAATTTCCAAGTGACAGCGGACGCAGCAGGAAGTTGCGAGGCAGATGCGGGGCACTGGGTCCCTGACACTGTATACAGAGGGGCTGTTTGGATACTGCCCTGGACACATACTACCTAGCCTGGATGCTTCCTGGATGCTGCCTGTACGACGTTTGCTTACAGCCCCGTATCTTTGCCTGGTCTAGACATCCTAGGCACACAAAAACGATCGCCTGGCCACAGGCAACGTTGCCTGCTTAGATTCCTTCACAGTTAATGAAAATCAAATTGGCTAGCAGATATTTCAAACCAAACAACATATCTGTGATATAGCCTGAGCAGGCAAAACACGATGGTTTAACAGGCAACATCTAGTCATTTTTTCCATACAACAACACCAGGGTTCCATCCAAACTAGCCCAGAGTCAGTCATGCCTGCGGATGCAGCAGCGGCAACCTTTCTGTCCAAGAGTCAAAGTCAGGTAGACAGGAGACTTGGACTTGTTCCTTCTCCCAGAGTTGCAGAGCAAAAACAAAAGAACAAGAAAACGAAAAAAATATACTAGCATCCTGCAGTGGAAAGAATCAGTACAGCAGCGTCACATGCGTGCAATTGAATAGTTCGCGGCACAGGTCCACCGGACTTGTATGCATATGCGTACAGTCATGCGTGCATAGATAAAATAAATAAAACTAAGCAAAAAGAACGAGTAGTAGAAGGTAGGTTAGCGTGCATGAAGGTGCTACTACTAGTACTAGTACTACATTACTGTATGTATGATGCTGATCTGGGGCTGGGGTAGTGACCTAGAAACTATGACTTTGACGGCCCAGCCCCGGCCCATTAATTAATTATGGAATATCTTCCAAGGGGCGTGCATTTGCATATTGCATGCATCTGTAATCGAGCAGCAATGCGTACTCCTCCCTCCTACGTGAAGTTTGCAGTGTTCGAGACACTGGAATCGGTATGGATCTTCCCTCGCTCCACAAGCAAGCAAGAAATCGAAACAGATCCCCACCTTATGGACCAAGGGCGGGCTGGTATTAAAGCCGGCTGATAAACCGGCTAGAGCTATTTTGTTGTGAGAGAAAAATACTGTAGATTTTAGCTGATAAGCCGGCTGATAAGTTTAAGCGAACAAGCAGACCGTAAGATCAATGAAATTATGCCGTGTCAGTGTGTCACCATTTTGTACTCTGGGTTGTATCAAGAGCTATACTCATTCATTCATCGATGGTGGAGACTAAAATGTGCTTAAATTTCTGTTTAATTAAAGGACATTTTTATAAATCACGAACCTTAATTAAATTAGCATCTCCTAATCTTTCTCAGTAATGAAACTCCCAGTTCTAGAAGCAATGTTACAATAAGCAACCTTTGGAGTGGTGCCATGTCCACGAAAGGTGAAACAGCCCACAGGATGCACACAAGGGTATTACAATGGGCGTTAAGTAGGGTGGGGCCGTCTTTAGGATGCAGCCTTTCTTATATGATTCCGTGGAATGCAATTAACTCACGGTTTCCTCTCAAAATAGTAGATTACCTCATGCCTTGCGAAACAAAAACAAAAACAAAACTAAGTGACTTTTTGCGCGTATACAAGTAGAAACTTATTCAGAAGTTATTATCAAGCCAAAAGTGCCAAACTTATATTCAAAAAAAATTGAGAGAAGAGAGACTTTTGCCATTCCAGAGTTGATAAGATGCTACATGGACTCCTAAACCTGTATGTCATGACATATACTCCTTCCAATTTAAATCATTCATCGTTTTAGGATTCTTGTAAGTGATCAGCAATATATGAAACCACTCGAGTAAAAATCTTGAGCAGATGTTAAACTTGTCATCCGAGTTCATGCACCTTTAATAAAAATCATATAGAGTATGTCATCAAGATGGCTCAATCTCTAAAAGATGCTTACAAGTATAAATTATGTTTGCATGTGCATTCGTAGGGGATGAGCGTGTGTGCACATATATTTGATCATCTTTATTTTGAAAATATCATAGTAACGTAAAAAAAACTAATCAAGATCAGTGTCCATATTTTAAATGGTAAATATTTGGAAGTTGATACACTACTATGGATTTGTTTTTAGAGACAGATCAAAACCATTTACAAACATACGCGGGTCAACCGTTTGTTAGCTCTCCTGCCCCTAGAGATAATTTTCGAAAGGGACAACCTAAGTCGAATGCCTTTGAAAATCAATTTTCATAGGTATTTGCTTTATGTAGTCCACTTCTATCAATTGATTTTCTAAATTTTAAAAACATCCTCTGAAAATAATAGCTTTCAGAGACAATCCTCTAAAAAGACCCGCCTCTAGAAGTAGACCTATTTTCGGAGCCAGTTTGTTAAAAGATCTAGATCTAATATTCAATTTCTTCTACAGGGATGTGGCCGTTAGCTACAAAAACTTTTTTTTTGATAAGGTTTGTCTTCGAAACGCCTCTCTAGAAACTCTAGCGTCTCTAAAACAGTTTTTGTGGTAGTGACATAGTGATAGTAAAGAAAAATTTTGTTACAATTGTTTAGATGGTTCCTTTTCTTTGGAGTGATTTGTTTTGGAAGATATATTTTCATATATTATTATGTTTTCTTGTATTTAAATTGCAGACCACATATCTGATTACCTAAGAAATACTTTCTCGGTCCTTCAATCTTCATCCACGGTACACTACTGGTACGACAAAAGAAGTACTGAAGAAAAAAAACGAGTGAATGACCATTTATACCCCTAATAAACAATATGATATAACAATTGCCTTGGAAAGAAAGTAGAGAGTGAAAATATTATTAATGATGATAGCTACTATTTCTTGTAATAAATGCCTTTGAAAGAAACAGTCATGGTTCCCTTTGTTTCTAAATTATAAAATAATTTTTGCTTTTCTAGATACATTGTTTTTACTATATATCTAAAAATAATGTATCTTTTTTAACGAAGAGAAAGGGAACTTATATTAAATCTTGGCATAGTAAATCCCTAAATTACATATGAAAAAAAAACTAAAATAAAAAATACATAATATTCTATGCAGATTCTTCCATCGTCTTCTTCTCCAATAGCTTCTTTCAAACACCGGAGCCAAAGTGTAGTCCTTATGCCGAATCCAACAACTAACCCTAAGACATTGGATATGCCACAAGATCCAACATTTCAGAACCAGTCCAAAACACATTTAAATCGTTGAAAGAATATCAGCGGTTGCATCGTCGGGTACCACATAGGCTACAGAATCATCACCTGGAGACCTTGAATTCCTCTCTGCGACCATCGACAATGAGATCGATGACCTAGAGTCACTGCCATCGTAGGGGCTCCTAGAAGCACCTATCCCTTTGTAGATAAAGGCCACAAATTGGCCGCCTACCGATGAAATCAACGCTTGCAATGGCAATCTCGTCATGGCAATCATTGAAGTCATTGCAGAAAACATGTTACCAACTGTAACTCATCTGATTTCGCCGAAAGATTTATTGGACTAAACCCGAAGCAACTAGATAGAAAAATTGCGGGAAAAAGGATGGGTCCTCTTCCCTTATTGTCTCCGGCAGACGTACCCAAGAGGCACCTCCTAAACTTTAGTCGTTGTCCCATCGGATGTTTGGACATATATATAGAGTATTAAATATAGACTAATTATGAAACTAAATGCACAGATTGAGACCATTTTGTGAGATGAATTTTTAAGCCTAATTAGTCCAAAATATGTTGATTTGACCGTTGTTGGCTGTGCCTGGTCGGCCAGGCATGAAGCCCAGCTCGGCGCGACTTGGAAGGCACGGCGTGCCGTGCCGACCCGACTCCATCGGGCCATGTCTGCCATGAGCCCGTGCCGTGTCGGGCCGGGCCAACCCATTGGCCATCTATACTCGGTGCATGCAGATGTTGTGGGCCCCCCTGCCACCCACTTGCTAGCTCCTGGAGGAACATGTGGACACAAGCCTGCGCACCGAGCCTAGGGCGGCGCGTCCGAGCTGGCGCTGCTACGTGGACAACGTGGAGGGCAACAAGTGCAAACAGTGACCAGATCCGACATGGACTGTCCATGGCCATAGGCCGTGTGCCACATGCGATTGCGCAATCCCTGCCTTCTTCTTCCCTCCTGTTTGGGTCTCGCGAGAAGAAATTGCCATGTCACCGTTAGTTAAAGGGCCTGTTCGGCTGGTATTGTTACTAGCTGGGCTGGTAGCACTGCTGATCAGCCAACAGGGGGCAATCAGCTAGCTTTAGTAGACCAAGCAGCCGACCCAGATTGAGCGTTGAATGACATTCAAATTGAAAGTGTTGTAACTAAAACAATTCAAATTCTGGCACAAAAACAACAAGACATGCCATTGCCACTTCAATCCACAAGTGGCCATACAAATAACAGTTCATTACATACACGCCGCAGTACATGCCACAGTTGTTTCTTCAAGCAATTACCAATCATTACAACAGTGCATTGGCATTCCTAAGGACCCATAACAACACTACAGTACAACAGTTCATTGGCGCCAACACACCAGCATCCATTCAAAAGTGGCGCCAATCAGACATATGCTGATCCCAACATTACAAGGCTTCCATTTCATACAAAACAACAGTTGTCCTAAGAACCCATTACAACAGTTCTTACTTGTAAAGAAAATGGACCCTAGGTCTATTTACTTTGGATTTTGGTGTCTAATGACCAACACACAACCAAATTAGACTAATGCATTTGCAAGTAATTGTTTTGTACTTCAATAGGGTACAAGACATGACTTGGATGAAGGTGACATGATGATCCCATGATCAACACCATAAGCAAGACCCTAGAAGCACAAGAGAAGACCCAAGATATCAAGCAAAGTCTAAGCATGAAGATGGGAACCAAGCCAGATGCAAGATCATGAAGAAACGAGCTCCACATAGGTGACTGGATGCGGCCCTATGAGTGACCGGACACGTCCAATCAGTTGCTTGGCAACAGCAGGTGTCAGTAGCAGTGAACGGACGCTGAGCGAAGCAGTGACCGGACACACCGATGACACTATTCTTCATCACGACAATGTTTTCAGCATGACCGGACGCAGCGACACTGGATGACCGGACACATAAAGTGCAGCGTCCGATCGAGTCTAGAGAGTTCTAGAGCGGCGCTAGCGTGATCGGACGTGTCCGATCGATGATGACCGGACTCGGCCTAGAGTCCGATCAACACGCATGCTCCAATGGTCAGGATGACCGAATGCGTCTGGTCAGGACGAAAGCAGCGTCCAGTCAGTAGTAGAAAGCTGGGTTTCGTCCCCAACAGCTACTTTCTCCATGGGGCTTATAAATAGACCCCCCCCCCAATCAGCCATTTGAGGTGTGGAGAGCTGAGGAAACATACCAAGGGTGTTGATACACCATTTTAGTGATCTGCACTTGCATAGTGCTTAGTGATTCATTAGGTGATTAGCGTAGGTGCTTTGCGAAGTGCTTAGGTCAATTAGACCAACGCTTATGCGCTTGCTCTAGGTTTAGGCCTAGTGTTTAGTGAGGTTTGCACACCTCTTACCACTCGGGGCTTGCGTGCACCATTGTTGTACATCAGAGGGGCTTGTAGTCTTAAGAGATCACACAAACTGCGTTTGTGGTGTGGCCGCCACCGTGTAACAAAGGGAACAAGGCTCGCGGTGGTTCGGCTGAAAGCTTGATAGTGAAGACGGTGGGGGAGCATCCAGGAGAGGCTTGTTGAAAGGCACGTTGGAGACCCACTTGCACGTGGGGAAGGCCTGAGGCTATCCACGGAGTTACCCGATTGGGAGCTTGGCCCTTGCGAGGGATTCCTTGTGAGGGTCTCCAACGAGGACTAGGGGGAAGCTTACGCGTTTCTCAATACCTCGATAAAAATACCAGAGTCATCGATGGAGTTTGTATATCTCTACCTTACTCTTTAGCTTTCGCATTTATATTGTTTGCATAACTCCTTTTGCAGTAGAGATAGCAACATATTAGCAAAACCGTAGTTGCACATTTAGATAATTTATCTTTGCATATGTTTTGCTAAGAATAGACAAAGAGGGCCATAGTATAAAGTTGGACTTTCAAGTTGCCTAATTCACCCCCCTCTTAGGCGTCACGGTCCCTTACAAGTGGTATCAGAGCCGGTTTGCTCAATTTGAACTTTGGCTTCATCGTCGTTGAGCCGACGCTATTTAGAGTGGTTGAGATGGATACCAGTAGGCCTCCACACTTTAACGACACTAACTTCCCCTACTATAAAGCTAAAATGGCTTGCCACCTTGAGGTGGTAGATTTGGGTGTTTGGAGAGTCACTCATGATGGGATGAAACCCATTAATAATCCCGATAAACCCACAAAGAGTGAAGAAAAAAAATTCATTTCAATGCTAGAGCTAAAAATTGCTTGTTTGAATCTTTTAGCATGGATGTGTTTAACCAAGTGTTCACTTTAAATATGGCTCATGAAATTTGGTTAAAACTCCCAGAGCTCCATGACGACATAACTAATGTCCATGAGCAAAAACATTGTCTAGCTAAACAAAATTATGATTCCTTTAAAATGAATGATGATGAGCTTGTTTGTGATATATATTCTTGTTTGAATCTAATTATCATTGAGCTCCATTCAATAGGATTAACAAAGCTAGGTGATGCAGACATCATGAGGAAGATCATCTTCGTGCTACCACAAAAGAAATATGCAAGCATCATCACCATCCTTCACAACATGGAGGACTTGAGCACCATGACCCCCGCCATAGTCACTGGCAAGATAGTGGCATTTGAAATGTCACGCAATATGGGTCAAGAAGAAGCCTCTTCATCAAGCAAAGGCAAAGCTCTCACATGTAGTGAGAAAAAGAAGATGAAGGGCAAGAAAGTTGAGACAAGCTCAAGCTCAAGCTCCTCAAGTGAAGATGAAGAAGAAGATGAGGATGATGACGATGAAGAATCAAGTGATGATGATCAATCTTCCTCCTCCACCTCCGACCTTGATGAAGAATCTATCAAGCTTATCAACAAGGTGGAGAAGATTATCCAAAAACTCAATGCCAAGGGTGTGCCCATCCAAATTTAATATTTCATCTTCACCAATCAAAGAAATGAGCAAAGAAAGAAAGGATGCTATGGATGCGGCGAGTTGGGGCACTTTGTAGAAGTTTGTCCAAACAAGACCACACCCAAGACAAAGAAGAAGGCATGCAAGGACAAAGCCCTCACATTAATAAGGTCATGGGATGATTCTTCAAGTAAAGAAGACCACCACAAGAGGCGCGGGCACAAGCACTCATCATCAAGCACCTCATATGTGTGCCTTATGGCATGAGGTAACAAAAAGCCTATCCCTAGTGATAGTGACAATGATAGTGATAGTGATGATGAGCTACCTTCTTATGATGAAATTGTGCAACAAAATCTTAACTTCGCTAAAGTTTGCACTAGTCAACAAAAGAAGCTTGAAAAATTAAAAGAAAAACAAGATTGCTCACAACAAGCTTATGCTACTTTGCTTGAATAATATGAAACTTTTGCCAATCTTAATATGGAGCTATCTACTAAAATTGAGCAACTTGAGACTATTGCAAACACAAATAATTACACAATCAATGATGACAACTTGTAAAGAAAAATGAAAAATTAAAGGAAAAGTTAGTTAGCTCACAAGATGATTATAAAAGTTTGCTTGCTAAAATAGAAACCATGTGCAAATATTGTGATGAGCTAACTAATAAAGTTGCTAATCTTGAAGCCATCGGTACAACCCCCACCGAGGCACCTAAAAAGAAAGGTTCAATTTTTGACATGTCTAAAAAGGATGCCTCTACTTCTTGTAATGATTTATGTTTAGACTCACCCTTGTGCAACCAAGTTTGTGTTGAGAAAGTTGTTGTAGAAACATGCACACAAGATGTCGCAATGGAGAATGAGCAACTCAAGCAAGAAGTGGCTCGCCTCACAAAGGACTTGACTCAAGTGAAAGGCAAGACGGAGCAAGCCCAACTTCATCAAGATAACACCGTCAAGGGAGTGAAGAAGCTTAATGAAGGACAAACCATGGTTTGCTACGTGTGCCACAAGGAAGGCCACAAGTCCTATGAGTGCAAGGTGAAGATGGGGGGAGAAGCTAAGAAGAAAGAGAAAAACAAAAAGGAAACAAGCAAGCTCTCCAACACCTAAATCAATAAGGTGGACAAGAAAGCCTCCACACCTTATCTCTCTTGAAGAAGAAGAATGACAAGGTGGTGGCCATCAAGGTGAACAAGGAAGCCAACAATGGGACCAAACGCATTTGGATGCCAATGGAGATCATTTCCAACATTAAGAGCACCAAGAAGGTTTGGATCCCAAAAGAGAAGTGAGAAGTCCGATGGACTTCGGAGAATTTAGAGACTTGACAAAGTATGGGTGCATTTCATGGGGTGCATCATTATGGATAAGGAAATTGCCAAGTGGATTAGTGAATACTATGGACCCAAATTTCCCTTCCCGTGTTAGGTAACTAGATTTAATTTCTTGCAATTTCAATTAGCATCTAGTTCCTTTTTATGCCTAGGTTTGCATTTGCATGTTTAATCTTTTGTCTTGCATACACTAGTATATCCTATGGTAGGCTTGCTCGGTTTCACTCTTGACCCTTGGAGCAAACCTACATGGTTTAAATTGTTTAGGAGCATGGCACATAGCTTGTTTTACAATTGTTCATCTAATATGTGCCAAAGTCCAAATTGTAGACAATTTCTCCCGAATATCACCTTCGAAAATGATTCTCACATTCATGTGATGTCATCTTTCAAGTGGTATTTTTTATTCTAAAATCAACGTGCATGTCTCCTACAAGTATTTCCATACTTGTGTGCACAAATTTAAGGGGAGGTTACTCTACAAGTTGGATGCTTTGAGACTAACACCTTTTCAAGCTTTCATGTGTGTAGTAGTCTCATTGTAAGGAAAATGGAGTCCTCGAAGTTAAGCATCATACTTCAAATATCCACCACCTATTGCAAGTGGTATAAATCAAATTGGTTTCCACCATGTGGTATTCTAAACCGATATCATCATATTGATTTCACATTGGTATTTATATGATTTCTCCATGCATTATATAGATTAAACTCCCTTGAGCATTAATTTGCCAATTATGCATAAACTACATTCTCCATCATATGTATGCATATATTTAGGGGGAGCTTAGTCTATGTAATGTGAGAGTCAAATTTTGTGACCTATTCCACTCTACATACAAAGGATCATAAAGTTTGACCCTCCCTTGTGCTATTAATGTCTTCCTTTTCGGTGTTTGATTCCAAAGGGGGAGAATTTGTAGGACCAAAAGCAAGCCTGATCATAATAATTTACAAGTGGTAATGGTAATAATTTACAAGTGGTAATGATTTGAGAAAGGGGGGATAGTGGATTATGGAGTTAGGGGGAGACTTAAATCCATAATGCCACATGGAGACATTTGCAAGGACAAGATAAGTTTCAAAGAAGTTTACATGTGATATGCATTAGCTTACTTGTGGTATCTTTAGCTTACATGTGCTTACATGTGGTATCTTTTAGCATCATATAACCATGCCCTTTGCAATTGCATCCTAGCAAGTAAATAGTTTTTAAATTCCAAAATTTTTATTATTTGCTTGTTTTGGTCGTGTTGTCATTAATCACCAAAAAGGGAGAGATTGTAAGGAAAATGGACCCTAGGCCCATTTACTTTGTATTTTGGTGTTTGATGACCAACACAACTAAAATGGACTAATGAATTTGCAAGTAATTGTTTTGTAGTTCAATAGGGTGCAAGACATGACTTGGATGAAGGCGACATGATGATCCCATGATCAACACCATAAGCAAGACCCTAGAAGCACAAGAGAAGACCCAAGATATCAAGTAAGTCCAAGCATGAAGATGGGAAGCAAGCCAGATGCAAGATCACAAAGAAACGAGCTCCACATAGGTGACCAGACATGGCCCTATGAGTGACCCGGACGCGTTCGATCAGTTACTCGGCAACAGCAGGCATCAACAGCAGCGACCGGACGCTGAGTGAAGCAGTGACCGAACACACCGATGACATTGTTCTTCATCACGGCAATGTTTTCAGCGTGACCGGATGCAGCAGTACTGGATGACCGAACACACAAAGTACACAGCGTCCGATCGAGTCCAGAGAGGTTCTAGAGCGGCGCCAGCGTGACCGGACGTGTCCGATCGATGATGACCGAACTCGGCCCAGAGTCTAATCAACAACGCGCACACTCCAATGTTCAGGATGACGGGACACGTCTGGTCAGGACAAAAGCATCGTTCGATCAGTAGCAGAAAGATGGGTTTCATCCCCAACCAGCTACTTTCTCCATGGGTGTCGATAGAATATCGTTGGCAGTCCTCCGAGGGGTATCCCACGAAGGTAGATTGATCGGTAGAGGAGCGTGAGATCAAAAATAAGAAGGCATAGAGACACACAAGTTAGACAGGTTTAGGCCATCAATATGACGTAATACCCTACTCCTATGGTCTGTTGGTTTGTATTAGCTATCGTATGATATTGCGTAAGTTTGGAGGGGTCCCTGCCCACCTTATATAGTCCGGGGAGTAGGGTTATAAGTTGGTTAGATCTGAGAGATAACCAGAAAGTAATAACTGATTATAGGAATCTTGGGATCATACATATCCTAACAGATCTCATAGTATCTTCAGGATATCTTCGAGATGTCTTACGAAAGGCATCGACCAGAGTCGTGCCCCACAAGGCTTCGTCTTATGGGCTAGGCTGCCCCTAAGGGCGCAGCCCATGTGGTTTGCCATGGGTATCCGGGGTCATACTCCCCATAGCTAGTCCCCAAGTGCCTTGTACCCATAGTGGCAACGCTGTCTTGAGCTTGTCCGAGCAGGTGCGAACGAAGCCGAGCAGTCGAACTCATGGTCCGACCACCATAATGAGTTGTCGAGCAGTTGTGAGCAGTTGTCGAGCAGCATGTACTATCACTAAGCAGCTCAAATTGTAGCCGAGCAGCATAACCCACACATGGCTTGCCATAAGGGTGTAAGGAGCTCAAGTTCATAACTGAAAATTTCTTCACAGTGGAACAAGTGTGCCCACTTAGAGTCCAACCATGAAAATAGGAGATAGTCTTCTTCAACTTCAAGAGGCATGGAGTCTTTAGGAATAAATCAAGCACATTCACCGTGAGGTGAAGTGTGCCCACTTAGTCCCTGAGCCTGATAGTAGATGACATAGTCATGTGGTGCCAGGGTCCAAAGTAGAAGAATAGTAAAAGACCAGCCGAGCTGGCAGCCAGTCCTTGAGCGAAGCTTTATAATGAGAGAGAGCACATTCACCATAAGGTGAAGTGTGCCCACTTAGTCCCTGAGCCTGACAGTAGGTGACGTAGTCACATGGTGCCAGGGTCAAAAAACTTTAAAAATAATAAAAAGACCAGCCGAGTAGTCAGCCAGTGCCTGAGCCATTTATGGAGATATTTGAAAAATCCAACTATGGAGAAAAACTAGAGTAACGACTGTACAGTAACTGTTACCGAGCCTCAATAAATGGTGGAGAAGTTGGTGATTTATTCGGCGAGTGATAACCAATGGTAGCGATAAATTAGCAACGTGGGATGCAGTTGTGTGAAAGCCCATGTTACGGCCCAACAAGCATTGTCAGAGAATTCGGAGGGGCACAAATCGCGGGAATGGTTTCCCAAAAAACGCTCGAATGCAAAAGGGTGGGGAAAGTGCTTATAACTGCACCGCTGCATCCCTCGTGCATACCTTTGCCACTTTGCCATTCCATCTTCATCATCAGCCCTCACATTTTCAGATTCGCATCCACGCACGCTCCTAACACTAGTCCCCATCTAGATCTGAGAGATGGCACTAAAGAGGAGAGCTATGAACCCAAAGAAGGCGAGCCCAAAGAAAGCAGGAGCGGGAGCCAGTCACGACGAAGAGTGGGTGCCATCGCGCATGGGGGAAGCGGAGCTCGAGAGATTGGTGGAGGCAGGCGTGCTTCCTGACCGCGTCACCGCTAGATGGCGGCCAGCCAATGGTGAGCCCTTCCCAATGCCTAACACGGATGAAGCTGTAGTCTTCGAGGATTATTTCTGGCGTGGGTTGGGGTTCCCTATTCATCCTTTCTTGCGGGATCTGCTGGAGTTCTAGGCGATTAGTCTCTGTAATCTCCACCCCGACACCATATTACACATCTCAATCTTTATCCATTTTCTGTGAGACGTTTCTAGGGGTTCTGCCACACTTCAACCTCTTCAAACACCTGTCTGGTTGAAGAAGAAGGGCAGCGGTGGATCTAAGGTGGTCGGCAGCATATATCTACAGCTCCAGGATGGAATGGCCAGTGAGTACATTAATGTACCACTGAACACTTCTCTAAAAGGGTGGAACTCCAAGTGGTTCTACATGAATAAAGTCACCCTACAATCTGCTACGACGCCCACCATATCCCAGAGAACTAGAAAAGCTGGTCGAAGAAATCGAATAGTGATGACATGGAACAAGTAAGGGAGCTCCTCGACCTGCTTGAAGGCGTAGAGATTAGTGGTGAACTAGTGGCGGCGAGCTTCATAGTGCGCCGAATCTAGCCCTGCAAGGAGAGGGCCCACCCGGGCTTTGACTACAGAGGTGATGACAACGGTACCCGGGAGAGGACGGAACGGCTGACGAAACAAATTGTCCTAGAGTGGGCCGTACAGCTGTTTGCTCCCAGCGCCTCATTCCGCTGGCCAAAGCAAACGAGGCCTTCAACTGCACAAATCTGCCTCCTCAGGTAACCATCTTGATTATTATTTCCCAACACTTATAATCCTGACACATTATCGAGGCAGTGAACTAATGCACTTATGCAAAGATCCATTCGTAGAAAAGAGCAGTGTACTTCTCTGGTGTGCCGAGGTGGTGATTGGTTGATGGGTGTAGACGCTCGGCCACCGGCTCAGCCTGAGGAAGATGCGGCTAGTGCTTCGTCAGAGTCCGGGGATGGTCGGATAGGAATTTGGACCCAGTATCAGAGAAAGTCTGAGGAAAAAGAGCAGCGGCAAACAAGCTGCCCCAAAAGAAGAGGAAGATGGTGGCCGCCGGTCCCCTCAAACCGAGTGGCATCTCGCTTGGTGGCGACCAGACCACTCAATAGCGGAGGACCATGGTGCTCGAGTGGTTGGATGACGACGAAACTTTGGTGGCTCCTCCACCGAGCACTGAAGCACCTCCGTGCAACAACTTGTGTGGAGGAACAAGCGAGGAGAGGCAAAGAAGTTCCCGAGCAGCAGGTGATGAGAGTCCCCAAGCAGCAGACGATGGGAGTCCCTGCACAGTAGGTGGAAGGAGTCGTAGAGCGGTAGGTGGAATAGAGGCCAACGGTGGAGGAAATCGACCCTCCACCTAGAGTACGGGAGTCGACCCCATGGCCGCGCTTGGGTGCTTGGGTAGGCATCACCAGTTCAAGAAATTGTTCCGATAGACCAAACCATGAGTATACTTTCCTTAGAGTACTTTTTGTCATTTCTTAGCTTTTTTGGCGCTTGAGAACTGATCTAATATAGAGCGAAACATACGGAGGGCCTGACCCCACTAGTCCAGACTGCCGAACCACGAGGGTTGATC
The DNA here is from genome assembly GCF_019320115.1 of Miscanthus floridulus. Lineage (NCBI taxonomy): Eukaryota > Viridiplantae > Streptophyta > Magnoliopsida > Poales > Poaceae > Miscanthus > Miscanthus floridulus. The sequence goes on along the minus strand of NW_027097979.1, from coordinate 10,332 downwards.
CCATAGTGGAAGCAATGCCGGCAACTACCGTTCCTAAGTCCCCAAGTGCCGGTAGCCGGGAGGAGGAGTCAACCGCTACTGCTGGCGATCTTGGCAATGATGAACGAGCGGCGTTCGTGATAGATAGATCAGCGGCAGTGCCAAGACAATGGCAGGAACCGCCATGTCTTCAAGAGCAGAGGCTGGAGTTGCGCAATGCGCTAGAGTCTGGGGCGGTGAAGCCAGTGGTGCCCGAGGGACAAACGACGCCTCTAAGGTGTTGCAGGGCATGATCAGAGGTGCTATCCAACCACAGAGCCCTCGGTGGTGCCTCAAGCTACGGTGGAAGAGGACGAGGTGGAAGAGATCGAGCACGCTGAACCTCGACCCCAAGCTATCTAAATCATCCACAAGCACGGTGACGAAGTGGTGGTTATCGAGGAGGAAGATACCACCAGGGAGATGAGGAGATTGAAGACCGCCCTCGCTGAAGTGATGAAACAAATTGAGGTCAGTACTGCATCTAGAGTGGTCATCTTTGAGGTTGACGATCGAAGTTCATCATTATAATTGTGTATTGTGTAGGGGATAACTCGGACTGCGAGCAGCGGCATCAGCTGATAAAGAGGATGGAACCCCTTGCCGAAGAGAACGAAAAACTTAGAGAGGCGATGAACCTGATGGAGAGAAACATCCGGAGAGCCTGACACGAGCGAGACCTTGCTGAGTCCAACGTGCGAGATCTGGAACCCCAGAAGGGGGTCCTAGCGAGTAGCTATGGTGCAAGTCTGAGGAGCTGGCGAGTGCCTCCATGCAACTAGAATAAACTTCCAAGCAGCTCAGAAGCGTATCCAACCAGAAAGTGGGTCGGTATATCGGCGAAGTGCTTTGTATTACTGAACAACCATATATTTTGGCAATGACTGTTGTGCTTGTAGAGCAAAATACAGAGCTTGGCCAGCTACGCCAAGCCCTCGAACAACTCTGAGAGGAAAAGGCGAAGGAGACGGGTGAGTAGATAAAGTGGTCGAGGAGTTGAACGTAAGTATCCCCTGGTTGGAGTTAATGCTGAAGTAGTTTCCTTTCTTGATGAAACTGTGTAATGCTTGCTGACTACCGTTAGGGGTCAAAGCGCAATCGATGTGCTGGAGCAGGACGCCCGAACATAGAGGGACAAGTTTGACGCTATAGTTGCTAGAGTCAAACCAGTGCTGGACTGCATCGACCTAGAGGCGGCTCCTCAAACTGACGGCTGGCCACCACGCCCAGACATCATCATCGAAAGATGCCAGACGGCGTGGGAGAGCTTCAAAAACTTCAATCATGATGCCGTTGTTACCGGCATTACTCATGCCCTTGGTGGTCCGGTCCCACTATCCATCTGTTGACCTTCAAGCGATAGGGGTAGATTTGCTGAAGGGTGAGCGAGGCGGAGACCCAGCAACTAGAGGATGAGGTGGAGGATGTGGCGAAAAAGCTGGCCAGTGACATTGACCTGTTGGTGAGACGAGCGGCGATGACGAAGCTCGGTGATATGCTTAGAGATTATCATCTGTAATTTCTAGACAATGTAGTTAGAATGTGTGATAGCGCAAAAAACACTTATGTATATGATAAATGTTATAAGGTGCATGTATATGCAGTTTGCTTGTAGTTTGGTGAAAAAATCTTTGCATTTTAACCATAACACAATTATACATAGTACAAGTAGCGTCCAAGCTGTTGGTTTGCTACTGAACCCATGGTCTTGGCTAGCCCATAGTCCATAATGTCGAGCGCAGAGCCCGTGCACCTATAGGAGGAATAGGCGTGACCAAGGAACCGCAGCCGACCATCCACAACGCAGAGTGCGGAGCCGTGGCACATGTAGGGAGGGATCGGAGACTGGGTCTTCTCCGTAGAGAAAAGAGCGGAACGTGTGCTACTCGGCGGTTATCAAATAAATTGGAGATATAGGTATAAGCGGCGTCCAAGCAATTAGTTCTATGCTGAGCTCTCGGCCTTGGCTAGCCCATAGTCCATAACGTCAAGCGCGGAGCCCGTGGACGTGTAGGAGGAACATGCATGACTAAGGAACCATAGCCGACCACCCATAACGCAGAGCACAGAGCCCATGAACGTGTAGGGAGAGATCAGGGACTGGGTCTTCTCCGAAGAGAGCAGAAAAGAAAGTATGTTGCATGCTGATCAATGAAATATCTTGGAGATTTGGAGTAAAGTTTTTGGCAATTTCGAGAAAACCGTTTGGCGATTTGGAGAAAACTTATTCGGTGATTTTGGGAGAAGACATGCTCGACGATTTGGAGAAATCGTTCGACGATTTTGGCGAAAACGTGCTCGGCGATAACATTGGAGATTTGGAGAAATGTGGTCGGCAAGGTTATGGCGATTTCGAATTGGAGTTCGCTATGGAGTAGCATAGAGCTCGATGACGTAAGAGGGGTTAAACCACTGAAAGCATCTAGGCCCCTAGTTGGGTTTCGGTGATTAATGACAATACATAATTACTGTGACTAACATGTGTTTTGCAGAAACAATTGAGTTAGGTCATGGTAATGGAGATCGATTGGGCAATCAAGGTTGTCATGCCCCTATGATGGAAATCATTTCGGTTTTCAAAGGATGGATGACAAGGTTAAGGATGGACTAGTTCTAAGTGTCGATTGGAGTTGAAGAGATACTTAGAGTAGTTTAGGACTTTGTTTTTCCTTTGGCTGTACTAAGGGGGTATGAACGGGTAGCTTGACCTAGGTGAGTCTAGTGAGTAGGTGTGGTGCACACTTGTTAAAACTAGCACTAGGTAGCTCCACAACAGCCCTATGATCAATGGAGCAAACTTCATTCACATATGTTCGAGAGTTGGAAGTGAATGGAGGGTCAAATACTGATCGGACGCTGGCTCTGGTGTGACCGGACGCTGGCTTAGGGTCCGGTCAGTTCATTTGACCAAGGTGAAAGCGTCTAGAAGTGACCAAATGCTCTGAGGTCATGGCATTGGATGCTGAGGGCTAGCATCCGGTCGACTCCAGTAAGGTCCCAAAAAGGGAGAGTCTTGATCGGACACGTCCAGTCAATGCTGACCGGACACTGATCAGGTTCTAGCTATGACCGGACGTTGCTCAGCAAGTGACCAGACTCTAGGGGTCCAATGTCTGGTCGACATCAGTAAGGTTCTAGTGAGGGGAAAATGTGACCGAATGCGTCCGGTCAGTGTTGATCAGACGCTGCCAGCGTCCGATCAACTCTTAACCACTGGAGTTCAGGGTGTTACTAACCGATGCGTCCGGTCAACATGACCGGAGCATCTAGTCACCCCACTGTGGTGGTATTAACCCCTATACCCTTACGGCTAGGCTTGGGCCGGCCCAGACCAGGGGGACTGGCCACTAAAAGATGACGCATGGCCGGCTAATCGGTTCGGAGCCCCGCACAAGGAATCAAAGTAGATTTGGAGATCAAGCAAAATCCTGGTCGGTTAGAATAGGGATTCTTATCCAGCCACCTATGGCAATTGTAACTGGTTAGGATTAGTTTCTAGATCTGTAACCCTGCCCCCCAGACTATATAACGTGGGCAGGGGACCCCTCTAAAAAACATGTCTCATTGACATACAGCAATACAATCAGACGCAGGATGTAGGTATTACGCCTTCACGGTGGCCGAACTGGATAAAACCTCGTGTCTATCTTGCGTCACCATCTTGTTTGTAGCTTGCGCATCTGTCGCCGATAATCTACTACCTTAGACATACCCCTAGATAGACTGCCGACCATATTTCGTCGACAGTGGCGCGCTAGGTAGGGGGTATGCGTACTGCTCTCTAGGCGAACAAGATGGTCGTCATCCTGGTTCCATGGCTACGCCGAACGGCCTTACGTTCACCATCGGCCAGATCACCTGGACCACTGGCTCCAATGACTTCATCGCCATGACCATGGAGGAGGTGCGGGTTCAATCTACGTCGACCACTACTTCACACTGCATTGGCTATAGCTCTGACCACGGTGGATCTGGCTCCGACCACGCCAGCATCATCTTTAGCCACGCCGACAACCCGTCGTCCACTTCCTTGCTACAAAGGGAGGCAAATCGACAAACACCGGCCTGCTCGACTCCATCGATTGGGTCAGCACCAAACCTGCCAAAACCCTGGCTTGGTAAGTTTGATTCAAAGTCAACCTAATGAGCAGGTAACTACTATCCACAACAGATCTACCCGACCAGCTCAGGCCAGTCATCCTGCACGACTTGGTACAGATCTTGTGGTCATATCTACTCCTGAAGGGCGCTCCGTTCATCACTGGCCAGCCCCCGCAATGGGTCTCTGGCTCTCTAAGTATGAAGCCTCGATGGAGAACCACTAGGCCCAGCCCTATGGCTTGCGCAACTTTGTCAGCATGGTCTGAATTGAGGATTATCAAGAAGGATCGGTCCACATAGTTTAAGAGGGTGGCTCAAGCTCCTCGTCCGGCATCGCATCTAATGCCTCTGTCCACACCGAGCTCCAGCATCATGACGATGAAGGTGTTGAATACAATCTGGATATCCTAGACCACGCCCCAGGATTCCCATGATTCCCATCCTTCCCACCAAGGTGAGGAGACTTGATCAATGTTGTCAGTAATGATGAACCACCGGCTATCGGTGAAACAGAACAAGAAAGGCTAGCACGCGAAGCACGCAATATTGACCGGTTTAATTGCTGACAAATCAAAGTCGAGGCAGAAGAGGAGGCCCGATGCATAAGGGTCCAGCCACGCGACCTTAACAATGCCTTTGATAGGGTGGGGGACAAGCAGGTCTTCAGGACTCCAAGCGCCAACGTAGCTATTGCTATGGTGACAATGCAACGACTACCCAATACCCCAGAAACTCAGGCAGTTTGTGATGATATACAAGCTTACCTGACGGCTGCTATGGCCCAGACCGCAGAGATTGTAATCAAGCCCGGGCTCCATCTGTCTCAGTACTGAAAGATGGAGCCCGGGCTTGATTTACAATCTCTGCGGTCTGGGCCATAGCAGCCGTCAGGTAAGCTTGTATATCATCACAAACTGCCTGAGTTTCTGGGGTATTGGGTAGTCGTTGCATTGTCACCATAGCAATAGCTACGTTGGCGCTTGGAGTCCTGAAGACCTGCTTGTCCCCCACCCTATCAAAGGCATTGTTAAGGTCGCGTGGCTGGACCCTTATGCATCGGGCCTCCTCTTCTGCCTCGACTTTGATTTGTCAGCAATTAAACCGGTCAATATTGCGTGCTTCGCGTGCTAGCCTTTCTTGTTCTGTTTCACCGATAGCCGGTGGTTCATCATTACTGACAACATTGATCAAGTCTCCTCACCTTGGTGGGAAGGATGGGAATCATGGGAATCCTGGGGCGTGGTCTAGGATATCCAGATTGTATTCAACACCTTCATCGTCATGATGCTGGAGCTCGGTGTGGACAGAGGCATTAGATGCGATGCCGGACGAGGAGCTTGAGCCACCCTCTTAAACTATGTGGACCGATCCTTCTTGATAATCCTCAATTCAGACCATGCTGACAAAGTTGCGCAAGCCATAGGGCTGGGCCTAGTGGTTCTCCATCGAGGCTTCATACTTAGAGAGCCAGAGACCCATTGCGGGGGCTGGCCAGTGATGAACGGAGCGCCCTTCAGGAGTAGATATGACCACAAGATCTGTACCAAGTCGTGCAGGATGACTGGCCTGAGCTGGTCGGGTAGATCTGTTGTGGATAGTAGTTACCTGCTCATTAGGTTGACTTTGAATCAAACTTACCAGAGCCAGGGTTTTGGCAGGTTTGGTGCTGACCCAATCGATGGAGTCGAGCAGGCCGGTGTTGTCGATTTGCCTCCCTTTGTAGCAAGGAAGTGGACGACGGGTTGTCGGCGTGGCTAAAGATGATGCTGGCGTGGTCGGAGCCAGATCCACCGTGGTCAGAGCTATAGCCAATGCAGGTGAAGTAGTGGTCGACGTAGATTGAACCCGCACCTCCTCCATGGTCATGGCGATGAAGTCATTGGAGCCAGTGGTCCAGGTGATCTGGCCGATGGTGAACGTAAGGCCGTTCGGCGTAGCCATGGAACCAGGGATGACGACCATCTTGTTCGCCTAGAGAGCAGTACGCATACCCCCTACCTAGCGCGCCACTGTCGACGAAATATGGTCGGCAGTCTATCTAGGGGTATGTCTAAGGTAGTAGATTATCGGCAGACAGATGCGCAAGCTACAAACAAGATGGTGACGCAAGATAGACACGAGGTTTTATCCAGGTTCGGCCACCGTGAAGGCGTAATACCTACATCCTGCGTCTGATTGTATTGCTGTATGTCAATGAGACATGTTTTTTAGAGGGGTCCCCTGCCCACGTTATATAGTCTGGGGGGCAGGGTTACAGATCTAGAAACTAATCCTAACCAGTTACAATTGCCATAGGTGGCTGGATAAGAATCCCTATTCTAACCGACCAGGATTTTGCTTGATCTCCAAATCTACTTTGATTCCTTGTGCGGGGCTCCGAACAGATTAGCCGGGCCATGCGTCATCTTTTAGTGGGCCAGTCCCCCTGGTCTGGGCCGGCCCAAGCCTAGCCGTAAGGGTATAGGGGTTAATACCACCACAGTGGGGTGACTAGATGCTCCGGTCATGTTGACCGGACGCATCGGTTAGTACACCCTGAACTCCAGTGGTTAAGAGTTGATCGGACGCTGGCAGCGTCTGATCAACACTGACCGGACGCATTCGGTCACATTTTCCCCTCACTAGAACCTTACTGATGTCGACCAGACATTGGACCCCTAGAGTCTGGTCACTTGCTGAGCAACGTCCGGTCAGTAGCTAGAACCTGATCAGTGTCCGGTCAGCATTGACTGGACGTGTCCGATCAAGACTCTCCCTTTTTGGGACCTTACTGGAGTCGACCGGATGCTAGCCCTCAGCATCCAATGCCATGACCTCAGAGCATTTGGTCACTTCTAGACGCTTTCACCTTGGTCAAATGAACTGACCGGACCCTAAGCCAGCGTCCGGTCACACCAGAGCCAGCGTCCGATCAGTATTTGACCCTCCATTCACTTCCAACTCTCGAACATATGTGAATGAAGTTTGCTCCATTGGATCATAGGGCTGTTGTGGAGCTACCTAGTGCTAGTTTTAACAAGTGTGCACCACACCTAACTCACTAGACTCACCTAGGTCAAGCTACCCGTTCATACCCCCTTAATAGTACAGCCAAAGGAAAAACAAAGTCCTAAACTACTCTAAGTATCTCTTCAACTCCAATCGACACTTAGAACTAGTCCATCCTTAACCTTGTCATCCATCCTTTGAAAACCGAAATGATTTCCATCATAGGGGCATGACAACCTTGATTGCCCAATCGATCTCCATTACCATGACCTAACTCAATTGTTTCTGCAAAACACATGTTAGTCACAGTAATTATGTATTGTCATTAATCACCGAAACCCAACTAGGGGCCTAGATGCTTTCAGTGGTTTAACCCCTCTTACGGTCATCGAGCTCTATGCTACTCCATAGCGAACTCCAATTCGAAATCGCCATAACCTTGCCGACCACATTTCTCCAAATCTCCAATGTTATCGCCGAGCACGTTTTCGCCAAAATCGTCGAACGATTTCTCCAAATCGTCGAGCATGTCTTCTCCCAAAATCACCGAATAAGTTTTCTCCAAATCGCCAAACGGTTTTCTCGAAATTGCCAAAAACTTTACTCCAAATCTCCAAGATATTTCATTGATCAGCATGCAACATACTTTCTTTTCTGCTCTCTTCGGAGAAGACCCAGTCCCTGATCTCTCCCTACACGTGTCATGGGCTCTGTGCTCTGCGTTATGGGTGGTCGGCTATGGTTCCTTAGTCATGCATGTTCCTCCTACACGTCCACGGGCTCCGCGCTTGACGTTATGGACTATGGGCTAGCCAAGGCCGAGAGCTCAGCATAGAACTAATTGCTTGGACGCCGCTTATACTACCTATATCTCCAATTTATTTTGATAACCGCCGAGTAGCACACGTTCCGCTCTTTTCTCTACGGAGAAGACCCAGTCTCCGATCCCTCCCTACATGTGCCACGGGCTCCGCACTCTGCGTTGTGGATGGTCGGCTGCGGTTCCTTGGTCACGCCTATTCCTCCTATAGGTGCACGGGCTCTGCGCTCGACATTATGGACTATGGGCTAGCCAAGACCATGGGGTTCAGTAGCAAACCAACAGCTTGGACGCTACTTGTACTATGTATAATTGTGTTATGGTTAAAAATGCAAAGATTTTTTCACCAAACTACAAGCAAACTGCATATACATGCACCTTATAACATTTATCATATACATAAGTGTTTTTTGCGCTATCACACATTCTAACTACATTGTCTAGAAATTACAGATGATAATCTCTAAGCATATCACCGAGCTTCGTCATCGCCGCTCGTCTCACCAAACAGGTCAATGTCACTGGCCAGCTTTTTCGCCACATCCTCCACCTCATCCTCTAGTTGCTGGGTCTCCGCCTCGCTCAACCCTTCAGCAAATCTACCCCTATCGCTTGAAGGTCAACAGATGGATAGTGGGACCGGACCACCGCAAGGGCATGAGTAATGCCGGTAACAACGGCATCATGATTGAAGTTTTTGAAGCTCTCCCACGCCGTCTGGCATCTTTCGATGATGATGTCTGGGCGTGGTGGCCAGCCGTCAGTTTGAGGAGCCGCCTCTAGGTCGATGCAGTCCAGCACTGGTTTGACTCTAGCAACTATAGCGTCAAACTTGTCCCTCTATGTTCGGGCGTCCTGCTCCAGCACATCGAATTGCGCTTTGACCCTCTAACGGTAGTCAGCAAGCATTACACAGTTTCATCAAGAAAGGAAACTACTTCAGCATTAACTCCAACCAGGGGATACTTACCGTTCAACTCCTCGACCACTTTATCTACTCACCCAGTCTCCTTCGCCTTTTCCTCTCAGAGTTGTTCGAGGGCTTGGCGTAGCTGGCCAAGCTCTGTATTTTGCTCTACAAGCACAACAGTCATTGCCAAAATATATGGTTGTTCAGTAATACAAAGCACATTCGCCGATATACCGTACCCACTTTCTGGTTGGATACGCTTCTGAGCTGCTTGGAAGTTTATTCTAGTTGCATGGAGGCACTCGCCAGCTCCTCAGACTTGCACCATAGCTACTCGGCTAGGACCCCCTTCTGGGGTTCCAGATCTCGCACGTTGGACTCAGCAAGGTCTCGCTCGTGTCAGGCTCTCCGGATGTTTCTCTCCATCAGGTTCATCGCCTCTCTAAGTTTTTCGTTCTCTTCGGCAAGGGGTTCCATCCTCTTTATCAGCTGATGCCGCTGGCAGTCCGAGTTATCCCCTACAAATACACAATTATAATGATGAACTTCGATCGTCAACCTCAAAGATGACCACTCTAGATGCAGTACTGACCTCAATTTGTTTCATCACTTCAGCGAGGGCGGTCTTCAATCTCCTCATCTCCCTGGTGGTATCTTCCTCCTCGATAACCACCACTTCGTCACCGTGCTTGTGGATGATTTAGATAGCTTGGGGTCGAGGTTCAGCGTGCTCGATCTCTTCCACCTCGTCCTCTTCCACCGTAGCTTGAGGCACCACCGAGGGGCTCTGTGGTTGGATAGCACCTCTGATCATGCCCTGCAACACCTTAGGAGGCGTCGTTTGTCCCTCGGGCACCACTGGCTTCACCGCCCCAGACTCTAGCGCATTGCCGGCAACTCCAGCCTCTGCTCTTGAAGACATGGCGGTTCCTGCCATTGTCTTGGGCACTGCCGCTGATCTATCTATCACGAACGCCGCTCGTTCATCATTGCCAAGATCGCCAGCAGTAGCGGTTGACTCCTCCTCCGGCTACCGAGCACTTGGGGACTTAGGAACGGTAGTTGCCGGCATTGCTTCCACTATGGGATCAACCCTCGGTGGTTCGGCAGTCTGGACTAGTGGGGTCAGGCCCTCCGTATGTTTCGCTCTATATTAGATCAGTTCGTCAAGCGCCAAAAAAGCTAAGAAATGACAACAAAGTAACTCTAAGGAAAGTATACTCATGGTTTGGTCTATCGGAACAATTTCTTGAACTGGTGATGCCTACCCAAGCACCCAAGCGCGGCCATGGGGTCGACTCCCGTACTCTAGGGTGGAGGGTCGGTTTCCTCCACCGTTGGCCTCTATTCCACCTACCGCTCTACGACTCCTTCCACCTACTGTGCAGGGACTCCCATCGTCTGCTGCTTGGGGACTCTCATCACCTGCTGCTCGGGAACTTCTTTGCCTCTCCTCGCTTGTTCCTCCACACAAGTGTTGCACGGAGGTGCTTCA
>NW_027097978.1:0-22640 GCF_019320115.1 Miscanthus floridulus | reverse complement strand
AACCATGCACCTATGTTGCACCGACACTAACACTGTCTCAAAATGGAAAGAAGTGAGACTCCACATGACCCATCACCTGGATTCCATCTGGTGCGTCCAAAATGATGATAGCCCAATGGTACATCAACGCAAACCCACCTATCTTGCTTCAAGACTAGCACTATCTCCAAATGGAGCAATCTTTCAGCTGTGTGCACTCATCACCTAGTGTACGATTCGGGTGCACAATCCAAAATGATTTCTGAGCCGATGGTACGGCTAGCGCAAACCATGCACCAATCTTACACCGACACTAACACTGTTTGCAAACGGAAAGAAGCGAGATTCCACATGACCAAACGTCACCTAGGAGTTCCATCGGGTGCGTCCAAAACAATTTTCGAGCCCATGATACTGTTCAACGCAAACTGTGCACCTATCTTGCGACAACATTAGCACTATGTCCAAATGGACCGAAACGAGCTTCCACTTGAGCCTCATCACCTAGTGGTACCATCGGGTGTGTCCAAAACGATTTCTGAGCCTATGGTACGTCTAGCGCAAACCATGCACCTATGTTGCACCGACACTAACACTGTCTCAAAATGGAAAGAAGTGAGACTCCACATGACCCACGTCACCTAGGAGTTCCATCTGGTGCGTCCAAAATGATTGATGAGCCCATGGTACGTTCGACGCAAACTGTGCACCTATCTTGCTTCAAGATTAGCACTATCTCCAAATGGAGCAAGCTTTCACTTGAGCCTCGTCACCTAGGGTACGATCGGGTGCGTCCAAAATGATTTCTGAGCCTATGGTACGTCTAGCGCAAACCATGCACCAATCTTGTACCAACAATAACACTGTCTCCAAATAGAAAGAAACGAGATTCCACATGACCCAAGTCACCTACGAGTTCCATCGGGTGTGTCCAAAATGATTTTCGAGCCCATGATACGTTCAACGCAAACTGTGCACCTATCTTGCGACAACATTAGCACTATGTCCAAATGGACCGAAACGAGCTTCCACTTGAGCCTCATCACCTAGTGGTACCATCGGGTGTGTCCAAAACGATTTCTGAGCCTATGGTACGTCTAGCGCAAACCATGCACCTATGTTGCACCGACACTAACACTGTCTCAAAATGGAAAGAAGTGAGACTCCACATGACCCACGTCACCTAGGAGTTCCATCTGGTGCGTCCAAAATGATTGATGAGCCCATGGTACGTTCGACGCAAACTGTGCACCTATCTTGCTTCAAGATTAGCACTATCTCCAAATGGAGCAAGCTTTCACTTGAGCCTCGTCACCTAGGGTACGATCGGGTGCGTCCAAAATGATTTCTGAGCCTATGGTACGTCTAGCGCAAACCATGCACCAATCTTACAACCGACACTAACACTGTCTGCAAACGGAAAGAAGCGAGATTCCACATGACCAACGTCACCTAGGAGTTCCATCGGGTGCGTCCAAAACAATTTTCGAGCCCATGATACGTTCAACGCAAACTGTGCACCTATCTTGCGACAACATTAGCACTATGTCCAAATGGACCGAAACGAGCTTCCACTTGAGCCTCATCACCTAGTGGTACCATCGGGTGTGTCCAAAACGATTTCTGAGCCTATGGTACGTCTAGCGCAAACCATGCACCTATGTTGCACCGACACTAACACTGTCTCAAAATGGAAAGAAGTGAGACTCCACATGACCCACGTCACCTAGGAGTTCCATCTGGTGCGTCCAAAATGATTGATGAGCCCATGGTACGTTCGACGCAAACTGTGCACCTATCTTGCTTCAAGATTAGCACTATCTCCAAATGGAGCAAGCTTTCACTTGAGCCTCGTCACCTAGGGTACGATCGGGTGCGTCCAAAATGATTTCTGAGCCTATGGTACGTCTAGCGCAAACCATGCACCAATCTTGTACCAACAATAACACTGTCTGCAAATAGAAAGAAAGCGAGATTCCACATGACCAACGTCACCTACGAGTTCCATCGGGTGTGTCCAAAATGATTTTCGAGCCCATGATACGTTCAACGCAAACTGTGCACCTATCTTGCGACAACATTAGCACTATGTCCAAATGGACCGAAACGAGCTTCCACTTGAGCCTCATCACCTAGTGGTACCATCGGGTGTGTCCAAAACGATTTCTGAGCCTATGGTACGTCTAGCGCAAACCATGCACCTATGTTGCACCGACACTAACACTGTCTCAAAATGGAAAGAAGTGAGACTCCACATGACCCACGTCACCTAGGAGTTCCATCTGGTGCGTCCAAAATGATTGATGAGCCCATGGTACGTTCGACGCAAACTGTGCACCTATCTTGCTTCAAGATTAGCACTATCTCCAAATGGAGCAAGCTTTCACTTGAGCCTCGTCACCTAGGGTACGATCGGGTGCGTCCAAAATGATTTCTGAGCCTATGGTACGTCTAGCGCAAACCATGCACCAATCTTACACCGACACTAACACTGTCTGCAAACGGAAAGAAGCGAGATTCCACATGACCAACGTCACCTAGGAGTTCCATCGGGTGCGTCCAAAACAATTTTCGAGCCCATGATACGTTCAACGCAAACTGTGCACCTATCTTGCGACAACATTAGCACTATGTCCAAATGGACCGAAACGAGCTTCCACTTGAGCCTCATCACCTAGTGGTACCATCGGGTGTGTCCAAAACGATTTCTGAGCCTATGGTACGTCTAGCGCAAACCATGCACCTATGTTGCACCGACACTAACACTGTCTCAAAATGGAAAGAAGTGAGACTCCACATGACCCACGTCACCTAGGAGTTCCATCTGGTGCGTCCAAAATGATTGATGAGCCCATGGTACGTTCGACGCAAACTGTGCACCTATCTTGCTTCAAGATTAGCACTATCTCCAAATGGAGCAAGCTTTCACTTGAGCCTCGTCACCTAGGGTACGATCGGGTGCGTCCAAAATGATTTCTGAGCCTATGGTACGTCTAGCGCAAACCATGCACCAATCTTACACCGACACTAACACTGTCTGCAAACGGAAAGAAGCGAGATTCCACATGACCAACGTCACCTAGGAGTTCCATCGGGTGCGTCCAAAACAATTTTCGAGCCCATGATACGTTCAACGCAAACTGTGCACCTATCTTGCGACAACATTAGCACTATGTCCAAATGGACCGAAACGAGCTTCCACTTGAGCCTCATCACCTAGTGGTACCATCGGGTGTGTCCAAAACGATTTCTGAGCCTATGGTACGTCTAGCGCAAACCATGCACCTATGTTGCACCGACACTAACACTGTCTCAAAATGGAAAGAAGTGAGACTCCACATGACCCACGTCACCTAGGAGTTCCATCTGGTGCGTCCAAAATGATTGATGAGCCCATGGTACGTTCGACGCAAACTGTGCACCTATCTTGCTTCAAGATTAGCACTATCTCCAAATGGAGCAAGCTTTCACTTGAGCCTCGTCACCTAGGGTACGATCGGGTGCGTCCAAAATGATTTCTGAGCCTATGGTACGTCTAGCGCAAACCATGCACCAATCTTACACCGACACTAACACTGTCTGCAAACGGAAAGAAGCGAGATTCCACATGACCAACGTCACCTAGGAGTTCCATCGGGTGCGTCCAAAACAATTTTCGAGCCCATGATACGTTCAACGCAAACTGTGCACCTATCTTGCGACAACATTAGCACTATGTCCAAATGGACCGAAACGAGCTTCCACTTGAGCCTCATCACCTAGTGGTACCATCGGGTGTGTCCAAAACGATTTCTGAGCCTATGGTACGTCTAGCGCAAACCATGCACCTATGTTGCACCGACACTAACACTGTCTCAAAATGGAAAGAAGTGAGACTCCACATGACCCACGTCACCTAGGAGTTCCATCTGGTGCGTCCAAAATGATTGATGAGCCCATGGTACGTTCGACGCAAACTGTGCACCTATCTTGCTTCAAGATTAGCACTATCTCCAAATGGAGCAAGCTTTCACTTGAGCCTCGTCACCTAGGGTACGATCGGGTGCGTCCAAAATGATTTCTGAGCCTATGGTACGTCTAGCGCAAACCATGCACCAATCTTGTACCAACAATAACACTGTCTGCCAAATAGAAAGAAACGAGATTCCACATGACCCAAGTCACCTACGAGTTCCATCGGGTGTGTCCAAAATGATTTTCGAGCCCATGATACGTTCAACGCAAACTGTGCACCTATCTTGCGACAACATTAGCACTATGTCCAAATGGACCGAAACGAGCTTCCACTTGAGCCTCATCACCTAGTGGTACCATCGGGTGTGTCCAAAACGATTTCTGAGCCTATGGTACGTCTAGCGCAAACCATGCACCTATGTTGCACCGACACTAACACTGTCTCAAAATGGAAAGAAGTGAGACTCCACATGACCCACGTCACCTAGGAGTTCCATCTGGTGCGTCCAAAATGATTGATGAGCCCATGGTACGTTCGACGCAAACTGTGCACCTATCTTGCTTCAAGATTAGCACTATCTCCAAATGGAGCAAGCTTTCACTTGAGCCTCGTCACCTAGGGTACGATCGGGTGCGTCCAAAATGATTTCTGAGCCTATGGTACGTCTAGCGCAAACCATGCACCAATCTTACACCGACACTAACACTGTCTGCAAACGGAAAGAAGCGAGATTCCACATGACCAACGTCACCTAGGAGTTCCATCGGGTGCGTCCAAAACAATTTTCGAGCCCATGATACGTTCAACGCAAACTGTGCACCTATCTTGCGACAACATTAGCACTATGTCCAAATGGACCGAAACGAGCTTCCACTTGAGCCTCATCACCTAGTGGTACCATCGGGTGTGTCCAAAACGATTTCTGAGCCTATGGTACGTCTAGCGCAAACCATGCACCCATGTTGCACCGACACTAACACTGTCTCAAAATGGAAAGAAGTGAGACTCCACATGACCCACGTCACCTAGGAGTTCCATCTGGTGCGTCCAAAATGATTAGATGAGCCCATGGTACGTTCGACGCAAACCGTGCACCTATCTTGCTTCAAGATTAGCACTATCTCCAAATGGAGCAAGCTTTCACTTGAGCCTCGTCACCTAGGGTACGATCGGGTGCGTCCAAAATGATTTCTGAGCCTATGGTACGTCTAGCGCAAACCATGCACCAATCTTGTACCAACAATAACACTGTCTCCAAATAGAAAGAAACGAGATTCCACATGACCCAAGTCACCTACGAGTTCCATCGGGTGTGTCCAAAATGATTTTCGAGCCCATGATACGTTCAACGCAAACTGTGCACCTATCTTGCGACAACATTAGCACTATGTCCAAATGGACCGAAACGAGCTTCCACTTGAGCCTCATCACCTAGTGGTACCATCGGGTGTGTCCAAAACGATTTCTGAGCCTATGGTACGTCTAGCGCAAACCATGCACCTATGTTGCACCGACACTAACACTGTCTCAAAATGGAAAGAAGTGAGACTCCACATGACCCACGTCACCTAGGAGTTCCATCTGGTGCGTCCAAAATGATTGATGAGCCCATGGTACGTTCGACGCAAACTGTGCACCTATCTTGCTTCAAGATTAGCACTATCTCCAAATGGAGCAAGCTTTCACTTGAGCCTCGTCACCTAGGGTACGATCGGGTGCGTCCAAAATGATTTCTGAGCCTATGGTACGTCTAGCGCAAACCATGCACCAATCTTACACCGACACTAACACTGTCTGCAAACGGAAAGAAGCGAGATTCCACATGACCAACGTCACCTAGGAGTTCCATCGGGTGCGTCCAAAACAATTTTCGAGCCCATGATACGTTCAACGCAAACTGTGCACCTATCTTGCGACAACATTAGCACTATGTCCAAATGGACCGAAACGAGCTTCCACTTGAGCCTCATCACCTAGTGGTACCATCGGGTGTGTCCAAAACGATTTCTGAGCCTATGGTACGTCTAGCGCAAACCATGCACCGATGTTGCACCGACACTAACACTGTCTCAAAATGGAAAGAAGTGAGACTCCACATGACCCACGTCACCTAGGAGTTCCATCTGGTGCGTCCAAAATGATTGATGAGCCCATGGTACGTTCGACGCAAACTGTGCACCTATCTTGCTTCAAGATTAGCACTATCTCCAAATGGAGCAAGCTTTCACTTGAGCCTCGTCACCTAGGGTACGATCGGGTGCGTCCAAAATGATTTCTGAGCCTATGGTACGTCTAGCGCAAACCATGCACCAATCTTACACCGACACTAACACTGTCTGCAAACGGAAAGAAGCGAGATTCCACATGACCAACGTCACCTAGGAGTTCCATCGGGTGCGTCCAAAACAATTTTCGAGCCCATGATACGTTCAACGCAAACTGTGCACCTATCTTGCGACAACATTAGCACTATGTCCAAATGGACCGAAACGAGCTTCCACTTGAGCCTCATCACCTAGTGGTACCATCGGGTGTGTCCAAAACTGATTTCTGAGCCTATGGTACGTCTAGCGCAAACCATGCACCTATGTTGCACCGACACTAACACTGTCTCAAAATGGAAAGAAGTGAGACTCCACATGACCCACGTCACCTAGGAGTTCCATCTGGTGCGTCCAAAATGATTGATGAGCCCATGGTACGTTCGACGCAAACTGTGCACCTATCTTGCTTCAAGATTAGCACTATCTCCAAATGGAGCAAGCTTTCACTTGAGCCTCGTCACCTAGGGTACGATCGGGTGCGTCCAAAATGATTTCTGAGCCTATGGTACGTCTAGCGCAAACCATGCACCAATCTTACACCGACACTAACACTGTCTGCAAACGGAAAGAAGCGAGATTCCACATGACCAACGTCACCTAGGAGTTCCATCGGGTGCGTCCAAAACAATTTTCGAGCCCATGATACGTTCAACGCAAACTGTGCACCTATCTTGCGACAACATTAGCACTATGTCCAAATGGACCGAAACGAGCTTCCACTTGAGCCTCATCACCTAGTGGTACCATCGGGTGTGTCCAAAACGATTTCTGAGCCTATGGTACGTCTAGCGCAAACCATGCACCTATGTTGCACCGACACTAACACTGTCTCAAAATGGAAAGAAGTGAGACTCCACATGACCCACGTCACCTAGGAGTTCCATCTGGTGCGTCCAAAATGATTGATGAGCCCATGGTACGTTCGACGCAAACTGTGCACCTATCTTGCTTCAAGATTAGCACTATCTCCAAATGGAGCAAGCTTTCACTTGAGCCTCGTCACCTAGGGTACGATCGGGTGCGTCCAAAATGATTTCTGAGCCTATGGTACGTCTAGCGCAAACCATGCACCAATCTTACACCGACACTAACACTGTCTGCAAATAGGAAAGAAGCGAGATTCCACATGACCAACGTCACCTAGGAGTTCCATCGGGTGCGTCCAAAACAATTTTCGAGCCCATGATACGTTCAACGCAAACTGTGCACCTATCTTGCGACAACATTAGCACTATGTCCAAATGGACCGAAACGAGCTTCCACTTGAGCCTCATCACCTAGTGGTACCATCGGGTGTGTCCAAAACGATTTCTGAGCCTATGGTACGTCTAGCGCAAACCATGCACCTATGTTGCACCGACACTAACACTGTCTCAAAATGGAAAGAAGTGAGACTCCACATGACCCACGTCACCTAGGAGTTCCATCTGGTGCGTCCAAAATGATTGATGAGCCCATGGTACGTTCGACGCAAACTGTGCACCTATCTTGCTTCAAGATTAGCACTATCTCCAAATGGAGCAAGCTTTCACTTGAGCCTCGTCACCTAGGGTACGATCGGGTGCGTCCAAAATGATTTCTGAGCCTATGGTACGTCTAGCGCAAACCATGCACCAATCTTACACCGACACTAACACTGTCTGCAAACTAGAAAGAAGCGAGATTCCACATGACCAACGTCACCTAGGAGTTCCATCGGGTGCGTCCAAAACAATTTTCGAGCCCATGATACGTTCAACGCAAACTGTGCACCTATCTTGCGACAACATTAGCACTATGTCCAAATGGACCGAAACGAGCTTCCACTTGAGCCTCATCACCTAGTGGTACCATCGGGTGTGTCCAAAACGATTTCTGAGCCTATGGTACGTCTAGCGCAAACCATGCACCTATGTTGCACCGACACTAACACTGTCTCAAAATGGAAAGAAGTGAGACTCCACATGACCCACGTCACCTAGGAGTTCCATCTGGTGCGTCCAAAATGATTGATGAGCCCATGGTACGTTCGACGCAAACTGTGCACCTATCTTGCTTCAAGATTAGCACTATCTCCAAATGGAGCAAGCTTTCACTTGAGCCTCGTCACCTAGGGTACGATCGGGTGCGTCCAAAATGATTTCTGAGCCTATGGTACGTCTAGCGCAAACCATGCACCAATCTTACACCGACACTAACACTGTCTGCAAACGGAAAGAAGCGAGATTCCACATGACCAACGTCACCTAGGAGTTCCATCGGGTGCGTCCAAAACAATTTTCGAGCCCATGATACGTTCAACGCAAACTGTGCACCTATCTTGCGACAACATTAGCACTATGTCCAAATGGACCGAAACGAGCTTCCACTTGAGCCTCATCACCTAGTGGTACCATCGGGTGTGTCCAAAACGATTTCTGAGCCTATGGTACGTCTAGCGCAAACCATGCACCTATGTTGCACCGACACTAACACTGTCTCAAAATGGAAAGAAGTGAGACTCCACATGACCCACGTCACCTAGGAGTTCCATCTGGTGCGTCCAAAATGATTGATGAGCCCATGGTACGTTCGACGCAAACTGTGCACCTATCTTGCTTCAAGATTAGCACTATCTCCAAATGGAGCAAGCTTTCACTTGAGCCTCGTCACCTAGGGTACGATCGGGTGCGTCCAAAATGATTTCTGAGCCTATGGTACGTCTAGCGCAAACCATGCACCAATCTTACACCGACACTAACACTGTCTGCAAACGGAAAGAAGCGAGATTCCACATGACCAACGTCACCTAGGAGTTCCATCGGGTGCGTCCAAAACAATTTTCGAGCCCATGATACGTTCAACGCAAACTGTGCACCTATCTTGCGACAACATTAGCACTATGTCCAAATGGACCGAAACGAGCTTCCACTTGAGCCTCATCACCT
Source organism: Miscanthus floridulus (assembly GCF_019320115.1). Taxonomy (NCBI): domain Eukaryota; kingdom Viridiplantae; phylum Streptophyta; class Magnoliopsida; order Poales; family Poaceae; genus Miscanthus; species Miscanthus floridulus. The sequence continues at coordinate 13,476 of NW_027097978.1, read as the reverse complement.
AGTGGTACCATCGGGTGTGTCCAAAACGATTTCTGAGCCTATGGTACGTCTAGCGCAAACCATGCACCTATGTTGCACCGACACTAACACTGTCTCAAAATGGAAAGAAGTGAGACTCCACATGACCCACGTCACCTAGGAGTTCCATCTGGTGCGTCCAAAATGATTGATGAGCCCATGGTACGTTCGACGCAAACTGTGCACCTATCTTGCTTCAAGATTAGCACTATCTCCAAATGGAGCAAGCTTTCACTTGAGCCTCGTCACCTAGGGTACGATCGGGTGCGTCCAAAATGATTTCTGAGCCTATGGTACGTCTAGCGCAAACCATGCACCAATCTTGTACACCGACACTAACACTGTCTGCAAATAGAAAGAAGCGAGATTCCACATGACCCAACGTCACCTACGAGTTCCATCGGGTGCGTCCAAACATGATTTTCGAGCCCATGATACGTTCAACGCAAACTGTGCACCTATCTTGCGACAACATTAGCACTATGTCCAAATGGACCGAAACGAGCTTCCACTTGAGCCTCATCACCTAGTGGTACCATCGGGTGTGTCCAAAACGATTTCTGAGCCTATGGTACGTCTAGCGCAAACCATGCACCTATGTTGCACCGACACTAACACTGTCTCAAAATGGAAAGAAGTGAGACTCCACATGACCCACGTCACCTAGGAGTTCCATCTGGTGCGTCCAAAATGATTGATGAGCCCATGGTACGTTCGACGCAAACTGTGCACCTATCTTGCTTCAAGATTAGCACTATCTCCAAATGGAGCAAGCTTTCACTTGAGCCTCGTCACCTAGGGTACGATCGGGTGCGTCCAAAATGATTTCTGAGCCTATGGTACGTCTAGCGCAAACCATGCACCAATCTTACACCGACACTAACACTGTCTGCAAACGGAAAGAAGCGAGATTCCACATGACCAACGTCACCTAGGAGTTCCATCGGGTGCGTCCAAAACAATTTTCGAGCCCATGATACGTTCAACGCAAACTGTGCACCTATCTTGCGACAACATTAGCACTATGTCCAAATGGACCGAAACGAGCTTCCACTTGAGCCTCATCACCTAGTGGTACCATCGGGTGTGTCCAAAACAATTTCTGAGCCTATGGTACGTCTAGCGCAAACCATGCACCCTATGTTGCACCGACACTAACACTGTCTCAAAATGGAAAGAAGTGAGACTCCACATGACCCACGTCACCTAGGAGTTCCATCTGGTGCGTCCAAAATGATTGATGAGCCCATGGTACGTTCGACGCAAACCGTGCACCTATCTTGCTTCAAGATTAGCACTATCTCCAAATGGAGCAAGCTTTCACTTGAGCCTCGTCACCTAGGGTACGATCGGGTGCGTCCAAAATGATTTCTGAGCCTATGGTACGTCTAGCGCAAACCATGCACCAATCTTGTACCAACAATAACACTGTCTCCAAATAGAAAGAAACGAGATTCCACATGACCCAAGTCACCTACGAGTTCCATCGGGTGTGTCCCAAAATGATTTTCGAGCCCATGATACGTTCAACGCAAACTGTGCACCTATCTTGCGACAACATTAGCACTATGTCCAAATGGACCGAAACGAGCTTCCACTTGAGCCTCATCACCTAGTGGTACCATCGGGTGTGTCCAAAACGATTTCTGAGCCTATGGTACGTCTAGCGCAAACCATGCACCTATGTTGCACCGACACTAACACTGTCTCAAAATGGAAAGAAGTGAGACTCCACATGACCCACGTCACCTAGGAGTTCCATCTGGTGCGTCCAAAATGATTGATGAGCCCATGGTACGTTCGACGCAAACTGTGCACCTATCTTGCTTCAAGATTAGCACTATCTCCAAATGGAGCAAGCTTTCACTTGAGCCTCGTCACCTAGGGTACGATCGGGTGCGTCCAAAATGATTTCTGAGCCTATGGTACGTCTAGCGCAAACCATGCACCAATCTTACACCGACACTAACACTGTCTGCAAACGAAAGAAGCGAGATTCCACATGACCAACGTCACCTAGGAGTTCCATCGGGTGCGTCCAAAACAATTTTCGAGCCCATGATACGTTCAACGCAAACTGTGCACCTATCTTGCGACAACATTAGCACTATGTCCAAATGGACCGAAACGAGCTTCCACTTGAGCCTCATCACCTAGTGGTACCATCGGGTGTGTCCAAAACGATTTCTGAGCCTATGGTACGTCTAGCGCAAACCATGCACCTATGTTGCACCGACACTAACACTGTCTCAAAATGGAAAGAAGTGAGACTCCACATGACCCACGTCACCTAGGAGTTCCATCTGGTGCGTCCAAAATGATTGATGAGCCCATGGTACGTTCGACGCAAACTGTGCACCTATCTTGCTTCAAGATTAGCACTATCTCCAAATGGAGCAAGCTTTCACTTGAGCCTCGTCACCTAGGGTACGATCGGGTGCGTCCAAAATGATTTCTGAGCCTATGGTACGTCTAGCGCAAACCATGCACCAATCTTACACCGACACTAACACTGTCTGCAAACGGAAAGAAGCGAGATTCCACATGACCAACGTCACCTAGGAGTTCCATCGGGTGCGTCCAAAACAATTTTCGAGCCCATGATACGTTCAACGCAAACTGTGCACCTATCTTGCGACAACATTAGCACTATGTCCAAATGGACCGAAACGAGCTTCCACTTGAGCCTCATCACCTAGTGGTACCATCGGGTGTGTCCAAAACGATTTCTGAGCCTATGGTACGTCTAGCGCAAACCATGCACCCTATGTTGCACCGACACTAACACTGTCTCAAAATGGAAAGAAGTGAGACTCCACATGACCCACGTCACCTAGGAGTTCCATCTGGTGCGTCCAAAATGATTGATGAGCCCATGGTACGTTCGACGCAAACCTGTGCACCTATCTTGCTTCAAGATTAGCACTATCTCCAAATGGAGCAAGCTTTCACTTGAGCCTCGTCACCTAGGGTACGATCGGGTGCGTCCAAAATGATTTCTGAGCCTATGGTACGTCTAGCGCAAACCATGCACCAATCTTACACCGACACTAACACTGTCTGCAAATAGAAAGAAGCGAGATTCCACATGACCCAACGTCACCTACGGAGTTCCATCGGGTGCGTCCAAACAATTTTCGAGCCCATGATACGTTCAACGCAAACTGTGCACCTATCTTGCGACAACATTAGCACTATGTCCAAATGGACCGAAACGAGCTTCCACTTGAGCCTCATCACCTAGTGGTACCATCGGGTGTGTCCAAAACGATTTCTGAGCCTATGGTACGTCTAGCGCAAACCATGCACCTATGTTGCACCGACACTAACACTGTCTCAAAATGGAAAGAAGTGAGACTCCACATGACCCACGTCACCTAGGAGTTCCATCTGGTGCGTCCAAAATGATTGATGAGCCCATGGTACGTTCGACGCAAACTGTGCACCTATCTTGCTTCAAGATTAGCACTATCTCCAAATGGAGCAAGCTTTCACTTGAGCCTCGTCACCTAGGGTACGATCGGGTGCGTCCAAAATGATTTCTGAGCCTATGGTACGTCTAGCGCAAACCATGCACCAATCTTACACCGACACTAACACTGTCTGCAAACGGAAAGAAGCGAGATTCCACATGACCAACGTCACCTAGGAGTTCCATCGGGTGCGTCCAAAACAATTTTCGAGCCCATGATACGTTCAACGCAAACTGTGCACCTATCTTGCGACAACATTAGCACTATGTCCAAATGGACCGAAACGAGCTTCCACTTGAGCCTCATCACCTAGTGGTACCATCGGGTGTGTCCAAAACGATTTCTGAGCCTATGGTACGTCTAGCGCAAACCATGCACCTATGTTGCACCGACACTAACACTGTCTCAAAATGGAAAGAAGTGAGACTCCACATGACCCACGTCACCTAGGAGTTCCATCTGGTGCGTCCAAAATGATTGATGAGCCCATGGTACGTTCGACGCAAACTGTGCACCTATCTTGCTTCAAGATTAGCACTATCTCCAAATGGAGCAAGCTTTCACTTGAGCCTCGTCACCTAGGGTACGATCGGGTGCGTCCAAAATGATTTCTGAGCCTATGGTACGTCTAGCGCAAACCATGCACCAATCTTGTACCAACAATAACACTGTCTCCAAATAGAAAGAAACGAGATTCCACATGACCCAAGTCACCTACGAGTTCCATCGGGTGTGTCCCAAAATGATTTTCGAGCCCATGATACGTTCAACGCAAACTGTGCACCTATCTTGCGACAACATTAGCACTATGTCCAAATGGACCGAAACGAGCTTCCACTTGAGCCTCATCACCTAGTGGTACCATCGGGTGTGTCCAAAACGATTTCTGAGCCTATGGTACGTCTAGCGCAAACCATGCACCTATGTTGCACCGACACTAACACTGTCTCAAAATGGAAAGAAGTGAGACTCCACATGACCCACGTCACCTAGGAGTTCCATCTGGTGCGTCCAAAATGATTGATGAGCCCATGGTACGTTCGACGCAAACTGTGCACCTATCTTGCTTCAAGATTAGCACTATCTCCAAATGGAGCAAGCTTTCACTTGAGCCTCGTCACCTAGGGTACGATCGGGTGCGTCCAAAATGATTTCTGAGCCTATGGTACGTCTAGCGCAAACCATGCACCAATCTTACACCGACACTAACACTGTCTGCAAACGGAAAGAAGCGAGATTCCACATGACCAACGTCACCTAGGAGTTCCATCGGGTGCGTCCAAAACAATTTTCGAGCCCATGATACGTTCAACGCAAACTGTGCACCTATCTTGCGACAACATTAGCACTATGTCCAAATGGACCGAAACGAGCTTCCACTTGAGCCTCATCACCTAGTGGTACCATCGGGTGTGTCCAAAACGATTTCTGAGCCTATGGTACGTCTAGCGCAAACCATGCACCTATGTTGCACCGACACTAACACTGTCTCAAAATGGAAAGAAGTGAGACTCCACATGACCCACGTCACCTAGGAGTTCCATCTGGTGCGTCCAAAATGATTGATGAGCCCATGGTACGTTCGACGCAAACTGTGCACCTATCTTGCTTCAAGATTAGCACTATCTCCAAATGGAGCAAGCTTTCACTTGAGCCTCGTCACCTAGGGTACGATCGGGTGCGTCCAAAATGATTTCTGAGCCTATGGTACGTCTAGCGCAAACCATGCACCAATCTTACACCGACACTAACACTGTCTGCAAATAGAAAGAAGCGAGATTCCACATGACCAACGTCACCTAGGAGTTCCATCGGGTGCTGTCCAAAATGATTTTCGAGCCCATGATACGTTCAACGCAAACTGTGCACCTATCTTGCGACAACATTAGCACTATGTCCAAATGGACCGAAACGAGCTTCCACTTGAGCCTCATCACCTAGTGGTACCATCGGGTGTGTCCAAAACGATTTCTGAGCCTATGGTACGTCTAGCGCAAACCATGCACCTATGTTGCACCGACACTAACACTGTCTCAAAATGGAAAGAAGTGAGACTCCACATGACCCACGTCACCTAGGAGTTCCATCTGGTGCGTCCAAAATGATTGATGAGCCCATGGTACGTTCGACGCAAACTGTGCACCTATCTTGCTTCAAGATTAGCACTATCTCCAAATGGAGCAAGCTTTCACTTGAGCCTCGTCACCTAGGGTACGATCGGGTGCGTCCAAAATGATTTCTGAGCCTATGGTACGTCTAGCGCAAACCATGCACCAATCTTACACCGACACTAACACTGTCTGCAAACGGAAAGAAGCGAGATTCCACATGACCAACGTCACCTAGGAGTTCCATCGGGTGCGTCCAAACAATTTTCGAGCCCATGATACGTTCAACGCAAACTGTGCACCTATCTTGCGACAACATTAGCACTATGTCCAAATGGACCGAAACGAGCTTCCACTTGAGCCTCATCACCTAGTGGTACCATCGGGTGTGTCCAAAACGATTTCTGAGCCTATGGTACGTCTAGCGCAAACCATGCACCTATGTTGCACCGACACTAACACTGTCTCAAAATGGAAAGAAGTGAGACTCCACATGACCCACGTCACCTAGGAGTTCCATCTGGTGCGTCCAAAATGATTGATGAGCCCATGGTACGTTCGACGCAAACTGTGCACCTATCTTGCTTCAAGATTAGCACTATCTCCAAATGGAGCAAGCTTTCACTTGAGCCTCGTCACCTAGGGTACGATCGGGTGCGTCCAAAATGATTTCTGAGCCTATGGTACGTCTAGCGCAAACCATGCACCAATCTTACACCGACACTAACACTGTCTGCAAACGGAAAGAAGCGAGATTCCACATGACCAACGTCACCTAGGAGTTCCATCGGGTGCGTCCAAAACAATTTTCGAGCCCATGATACGTTCAACGCAAACTGTGCACCTATCTTGCGACAACATTAGCACTATGTCCAAATGGACCGAAACGAGCTTCCACTTGAGCCTCATCACCTAGTGGTACCATCGGGTGTGTCCAAAACGATTTCTGAGCCTATGGTACGTCTAGCGCAAACCATGCACCTATGTTGCACCGACACTAACACTGTCTCAAAATGGAAAGAAGTGAGACTCCACATGACCCACGTCACCTAGGAGTTCCATCTGGTGCGTCCAAAATGATTGATGAGCCCATGGTACGTTCGACGCAAACTGTGCACCTATCTTGCTTCAAGATTAGCACTATCTCCAAATGGAGCAAGCTTTCACTTGAGCCTCGTCACCTAGGGTACGATCGGGTGCGTCCAAAATGATTTCTGAGCCTATGGTACGTCTAGCGCAAACCATGCACCAATCTTACACCGACACTAACACTGTCTGCAAACGGAAAGAAGCGAGATTCCACATGACCAACGTCACCTAGGAGTTCCATCGGGTGCGTCCAAAACAATTTTCGAGCCCATGATACGTTCAACGCAAACTGTGCACCTATCTTGCGACAACATTAGCACTATGTCCAAATGGACCGAAACGAGCTTCCACTTGAGCCTCATCACCTAGTGGTACCATCGGGTGTGTCCAAAACGATTTCTGAGCCTATGGTACGTCTAGCGCAAACCATGCACCTATGTTGCACCGACACTAACACTGTCTCAAAATGGAAAGAAGTGAGACTCCACATGACCCACGTCACCTAGGAGTTCCATCTGGTGCGTCCAAAATGATTGATGAGCCCATGGTACGTTCGACGCAAACTGTGCACCTATCTTGCTTCAAGATTAGCACTATCTCCAAATGGAGCAAGCTTTCACTTGAGCCTCGTCACCTAGGGTACGATCGGGTGCGTCCAAAATGATTTCTGAGCCTATGGTACGTCTAGCGCAAACCATGCACCAATCTTACACCGACACTAACACTGTCTGCAAACTAGAAAGAAGCGAGATTCCACATGACCAACGTCACCTAGGAGTTCCATCGGGTGCGTCCAAAACAATTTTCGAGCCCATGATACGTTCAACGCAAACTGTGCACCTATCTTGCGACAACATTAGCACTATGTCCAAATGGACCGAAACGAGCTTCCACTTGAGCCTCATCACCTAGTGGTACCATCGGGTGTGTCCAAAACGATTTCTGAGCCTATGGTACGTCTAGCGCAAACCATGCACCTATGTTGCACCGACACTAACACTGTCTCAAAATGGAAAGAAGTGAGACTCCACATGACCCACGTCACCTAGGAGTTCCATCTGGTGCGTCCAAAATGATTGATGAGCCCATGGTACGTTCGACGCAAACTGTGCACCTATCTTGCTTCAAGATTAGCACTATCTCCAAATGGAGCAAGCTTTCACTTGAGCCTCGTCACCTAGGGTACGATCGGGTGCGTCCAAAATGATTTCTGAGCCTATGGTACGTCTAGCGCAAACCATGCACCAATCTTACACCGACACTAACACTGTCTGCAAATAGGAAAGAAGCGAGATTCCACATGACCAACGTCACCTAGGAGTTCCATCGGGTGCGTCCAAAACAATTTTCGAGCCCATGATACGTTCAACGCAAACTGTGCACCTATCTTGCGACAACATTAGCACTATGTCCAAATGGACCGAAACGAGCTTCCACTTGAGCCTCATCACCTAGTGGTACCATCGGGTGTGTCCAAAACGATTTCTGAGCCTATGGTACGTCTAGCGCAAACCATGCACCTATGTTGCACCGACACTAACACTGTCTCAAAATGGAAAGAAGTGAGACTCCACATGACCCACGTCACCTAGGAGTTCCATCTGGTGCGTCCAAAATGATTGATGAGCCCATGGTACGTTCGACGCAAACTGTGCACCTATCTTGCTTCAAGATTAGCACTATCTCCAAATGGAGCAAGCTTTCACTTGAGCCTCGTCACCTAGGGTACGATCGGGTGCGTCCAAAATGATTTCTGAGCCTATGGTACGTCTAGCGCAAACCATGCACCAATCTTACACCGACACTAACACTGTCTGCCAAATAGAAAGAAGCGAGATTCCACATGACCAACGTCACCTAGGAGTTCCATCGGGTGTGTCCCAAACAATTTTCGAGCCCATGATACGTTCAACGCAAACCGTGCACCTATCTTGCGACAACATTAGCACTATGTCCAAATGGACCGAAACGAGCTTCCACTTGAGCCTCATCACCTAGTGGTACCATCGGGTGTGTCCAAAACGATTTCTGAGCCTATGGTACGTCTAGCGCAAACCATGCACCTATGTTGCACCGACACTAACACTGTCTCAAAATGGAAAGAAGTGAGACTCCACATGACCCACGTCACCTAGGAGTTCCATCTGGTGCGTCCAAAATGATTGATGAGCCCATGGTACGTTCGACGCAAACTGTGCACCTATCTTGCTTCAAGATTAGCACTATCTCCAAATGGAGCAAGCTTTCACTTGAGCCTCGTCACCTAGGGTACGATCGGGTGCGTCCAAAATGATTTCTGAGCCTATGGTACGTCTAGCGCAAACCATGCACCAATCTTACACCGACACTAACACTGTCTGCAAACGAAAGAAGCGAGATTCCACATGACCCAACGTCACCTAGGAGTTCCATCGGGTGCGTCCAAACAATTTTCGAGCCCATGATACGTTCAACGCAAACTGTGCACCTATCTTGCGACAACATTAGCACTATGTCCAAATGGACCGAAACGAGCTTCCACTTGAGCCTCATCACCTAGTGGTACCATCGGGTGTGTCCAAAACGATTTCTGAGCCTATGGTACGTCTAGCGCAAACCATGCACCTATGTTGCACCGACACTAACACTGTCTCAAAATGGAAAGAAGTGAGACTCCACATGACCCACGTCACCTAGGAGTTCCATCTGGTGCGTCCAAAATGATTGATGAGCCCATGGTACGTTCGACGCAAACTGTGCACCTATCTTGCTTCAAGATTAGCACTATCTCCAAATGGAGCAAGCTTTCACTTGAGCCTCGTCACCTAGGGTACGATCGGGTGCGTCCAAAATGATTTCTGAGCCTATGGTACGTCTAGCGCAAACCATGCACCAATCTTACACCGACACTAACACTGTCTGCAAACGGAAAGAAGCGAGATTCCACATGACCAACGTCACCTAGGAGTTCCATCGGGTGCGTCCAAAACAATTTTCGAGCCCATGATACGTTCAACGCAAACTGTGCACCTATCTTGCGACAACATTAGCACTATGTCCAAATGGACCGAAACGAGCTTCCACTTGAGCCTCATCACCTAGTGGTACCATCGGGTGTGTCCAAAACGATTTCTGAGCCTATGGTACGTCTAGCGCAAACCATGCACCTATGTTGCACCGACACTAACACTGTCTCAAAATGGAAAGAAGTGAGACTCCACATGACCCACGTCACCTAGGAGTTCCATCTGGTGCGTCCAAAATGATTGATGAGCCCATGGTACGTTCGACGCAAACTGTGCACCTATCTTGCTTCAAGATTAGCACTATCTCCAAATGGAGCAAGCTTTCACTTGAGCCTCGTCACCTAGGGTACGATCGGGTGCGTCCAAAATGATTTCTGAGCCTATGGTACGTCTAGCGCAAACCATGCACCAATCTTACACCGACACTAACACTGTCTGCAAACGGAAAGAAGCGAGATTCCACATGACCAACGTCACCTAGGAGTTCCATCGGGTGCGTCCAAAACAATTTTCGAGCCCATGATACGTTCAACGCAAACTGTGCACCTATCTTGCGACAACATTAGCACTATGTCCAAATGGACCGAAACGAGCTTCCACTTGAGCCTCATCACCTAGTGGTACCATCGGGTGTGTCCAAAACGATTTCTGAGCCTATGGTACGTCTAGCGCAAACCATGCACCCATGTTGCACCGACACTAACACTGTCTCAAAATGGAAAGAAGTGAGACTCCACATGACCCACGTCACCTAGGAGTTCCATCTGGTGCGTCCAAAATGATAGATTAGCCCATGGTACGTTCGACGCAAACCGTGCACCTATCTTGCTTCAAGATTAGCACTATCTCCAAATGGAGCAAGCTTTCACTTGAGCCTCGTCACCTAGGGTACGATCGGGTGCGTCCAAAATGATTTCTGAGCCTATGGTACGTCTAGCGCAAACCATGCACCAATCTTGTACCAACAATAACACTGTCTCCAAATAGAAAGAAACGAGATTCCACATGACCCAAGTCACCTACGAGTTCCATCGGGTGTGTCCCAAATGATTTTCGAGCCCATGATACGTTCAACGCAAACTGTGCACCTATCTTGCGACAACATTAGCACTATGTCCAAATGGACCGAAACGAGCTTCCACTTGAGCCTCATCACCTAGTGGTACCATCGGGTGTGTCCAAAACGATTTCTGAGCCTATGGTACGTCTAGCGCAAACCATGCACCTATGTTGCACCGACACTAACACTGTCTCAAAATGGAAAGAAGTGAGACTCCACATGACCCACGTCACCTAGGAGTTCCATCTGGTGCGTCCAAAATGATTGATGAGCCCATGGTACGTTCGACGCAAACTGTGCACCTATCTTGCTTCAAGATTAGCACTATCTCCAAATGGAGCAAGCTTTCACTTGAGCCTCGTCACCTAGGGTACGATCGGGTGCGTCCAAAATGATTTCTGAGCCTATGGTACGTCTAGCGCAAACCATGCACCAATCTTACACCGACACTAACACTGTCTGCAAACGGAAAGAAGCGAGATTCCACATGACCAACGTCACCTAGGAGTTCCATCGGGTGCGTCCAAAACAATTTTCGAGCCCATGATACGTTCAACGCAAACTGTGCACCTATCTTGCGACAACATTAGCACTATGTCCAAATGGACCGAAACGAGCTTCCACTTGAGCCTCATCACCTAGTGGTACCATCGGGTGTGTCCAAAACGATTTCTGAGCCTATGGTACGTCTAGCGCAAACCATGCACCCATGTTGCACCGACACTAACACTGTCTCAAAATGGAAAGAAGTGAGACTCCACATGACCCACGTCACCTAGGAGTTCCATCTGGTGCGTCCAAAATGATTAGATTAGCCCATGGTACGTTCGACGCAAACCGTGCACCTATCTTGCTTCAAGATTAGCACTATCTCCAAATGGAGCAAGCTTTCACTTGAGCCTCGTCACCTAGGGTACGATCGGGTGCGTCCAAAATGATTTCTGAGCCTATGGTACGTCTAGCGCAAACCATGCACCAATCTTGTACCAACAATAACACTGTCTCCAAATAGAAAGAAACGAGATTCCACATGACCCAAGTCACCTACGAGTTCCATCGGGTGTGTCCCAAATGATTTTCGAGCCCATGATACGTTCAACGCAAACTGTGCACCTATCTTGCGACAACATTAGCACTATGTCCAAATGGACCGAAACGAGCTTCCACTTGAGCCTCATCACCTAGTGGTACCATCGGGTGTGTCCAAAACGATTTCTGAGCCTATGGTACGTCTAGCGCAAACCATGCACCTATGTTGCACCGACACTAACACTGTCTCAAAATGGAAAGAAGTGAGACTCCACATGACCCACGTCACCTAGGAGTTCCATCTGGTGCGTCCAAAATGATTGATGAGCCCATGGTACGTTCGACGCAAACTGTGCACCTATCTTGCTTCAAGATTAGCACTATCTCCAAATGGAGCAAGCTTTCACTTGAGCCTCGTCACCTAGGGTACGATCGGGTGCGTCCAAAATGATTTCTGAGCCTATGGTACGTCTAGCGCAAACCATGCACCAATCTTACACCGACACTAACACTGTCTGCAAACGGAAAGAAGCGAGATTCCACATGACCAACGTCACCTAGGAGTTCCATCGGGTGCGTCCAAAACAATTTTCGAGCCCATGATACGTTCAACGCAAACTGTGCACCTATCTTGCGACAACATTAGCACTATGTCCAAATGGACCGAAACGAGCTTCCACTTGAGCCTCATCACCTAGTGGTACCATCGGGTGTGTCCAAAACGATTTCTGAGCCTATGGTACGTCTAGCGCAAACCATGCACCTATGTTGCACCGACACTAACACTGTCTCAAAATGGAAAGAAGTGAGACTCCACATGACCCACGTCACCTAGGAGTTCCATCTGGTGCGTCCAAAATGATTGATGAGCCCATGGTACGTTCGACGCAAACTGTGCACCTATCTTGCTTCAAGATTAGCACTATCTCCAAATGGAGCAAGCTTTCACTTGAGCCTCGTCACCTAGGGTACGATCGGGTGCGTCCAAAATGATTTCTGAGCCTATGGTACGTCTAGCGCAAACCATTGCACCAATCTTACACCGACACTAACACTGTCTGCAAACGGAAAGAAGCGAGATTCCACATGACCAACGTCACCTAGGAGTTCCATCGGGTGCGTCCAAAACAATTTTCGAGCCCATGATACGTTCAACGCAAACTGTGCACCTATCTTGCGACAACATTAGCACTATGTCCAAATGGACCGAAACGAAGCTTCCACTTGAGCCTCATCACCTAGTGGTACCATCGGGTGTGTCCAAAACTGATTTCTGAGCCTATGGTAGTCTAGCGCAAACCATGCACCCATGTTGCACCGACACTAACACTGTCTCAAAATGGAAAGAAGTGAGACTCCACATGACCCACGTCACCTAGGAGTTGCCATTTGGTGCGTCCAAACTGATTAGATTAGGCCCATGGTACGTTCGACGCAAACTGCTGCCCACTTATCTTGCTTCATAGCTTAGCACTATCTCCAAATGGAAGCAAGCTTTCACTTGAGCCTACGTCACCTAGGGCTACGATCGGGGTGCGTCCAAATTGATTTCTGAAGCCTATGGTACAATCTAGCGCAAACCATTGCCACCAATATTGTACCAACAATAACACTGTCTCCAAATAGAAAGAACGAAGATTCCACATGACCCAAGTCAACCTACGAAGTTCCATCGGTCCAAAATGATTTTCGAG